>NC_037670.1:53221170-53501608 GCF_003255815.1 Theropithecus gelada | reverse complement strand
TTTTTTTTTTTTTTTTTTTTTTTTTTTGAGACGGAGTCTTGCTCTGTTACCCAGGCTGGAAGAGTTGATGAAGAAATCAGTGCTTTCCCTGGATATGGGGAGGAAAGTGTCTGAAGTGGTTTCTTAAGTCTGGGCTGCTCCCTGTCACTGGCCCCCTCCCTCTTGACTGCCACAAAGCCTCAATTTGGCCCCAGACCCCACATATCTCAGCTCCTATCAATCTCCGAAAGTGTTCTTGAATCAAAGTCATTAGTAAAGGGCCAGCTGGCTGTGCGAGGGGCCATGGGCTTTTACAGGCAGTGACCACTGCTAAACTCACATCCTTTACCAACTCAGGACCCTCTGTTTCCGCAACAGGACAGACACCCTGCTCAAAAGATACTCTCAGGGTCCCCCAGGGGAGCATGTCTGGATTTTCGAGTTCTTAGGTCAAAGAAATGTTCATATTGCCTTTGGCTTTTTCACACTTAGGCAATAAATTTTTCCTTAGAAGTTTCTAGAAGGAGGCCAGGTGTGGTGGCTCAGGCCTGTAATCCCATCACTTTGGGAGGCCGAGGTGGGTAGATCACTTGAGGTCAGGAGTTTGAGACCAGCCTGGCCAACATGGTGAAACCCCCTCTCTACTAAAAATATAAAAATTAGCCGGGGATGATGGTGGGTGCCTGTAATCCCAGCTACTCGGGAGGCTGAGGCAGGAGAATTGCTTGAATCCGGGAGGCGGAGGTTGCAGGGAGCTGAGATTGCGCCATTGCACTCCAGCCTGGGTGACAGAGTGAGACTCCGTCTCAAAAAAATAATAATAAATAATAAAGAAGTTTCTAGAAGGCACTTGTAACTAATAATCTTTCAAAAGCAATTTGGTGGGGGAGGAGGGAATGAGTGTCCTGACACAGTGACAGAGGTACCTTTGGGGTCTTTCCTCTTGGTCTAACAGCCTCTTTAAATATTAGACTAAAGCAGTTCCGAGCACCGTGGTCCCTCTGGCAGGCAGGGTTTGATGGCTCGCTTCCTGAATAGTGTGCCTGACACATCACATATTTTCATGCTCAGATGTTCATGATTAACTGTGCAACCATCTGAAGGTCATACTGGAGCTGTTCCGTGCTCTCCGTGTTAGGTGATACCCTCTAGCTCCCAGCAGTCATATCCAATGCACCCGATCAGAAACTCATTTCCCAATAATGCCCATCCTCAGTTATTAAAGGGAAATGGAAGGAAAGGTGAAACAAATTCTGCTGGTGAATAGGGCTGGAAATGGATCTTAGACCTCATTTTCGGAAGCCTAAAAAAATGAAGCAAACGATGTGTCGCTTTCGCTATTAATAAGAATCTTCGTATTATCAGACACAAGCACGACGCTTTCCATCTCGGCTGCAAACATTTAGAACCCTGACATAAGTCCCTGAAAACACTCACGGATGAGTTCGAAAATGCCTTTTAATGTCCCTAAGTTCTCATTCACCTGTTTCTAGGAATAACCATTATCATCCTAAGTAAGTGTCCTGGGGCTAAAACATCCCAAATCCAAGGCCCTTAAGGTGAACGGCACAGCTGTGACTATGAAAACTCGGGGGGAGTTGAGTGAGCCATGAACATCTTCTTTCAGCAAAACCGCCCTGTTGGTCTCAGCTTTGTTGGGGGGAAACGCTGAAAGAGAAAGTGATGGAAGCCCCAGCCACAGCCTTAGAAGCATCGCCGTCAGCTGGACTGAGACCCCGTTTGTGGGGCCTGCCACCCTACCTGAGGGCCGGGCCTCGATGATGTAGCCTGTGGTGGGTGTGTCGCCGGAGTGTCCCTCAGTCCACTGCAGCGTCAGTTCAGAGGCGGACTTGGTGACCAGGACATCTCTAGGCGAGCCTGGGGACCCTGCGGGATAAAGAAAAGAGAGGTGAGGCATCAGCCCTGGGGCGTTCACATCCCACTGTGTAAGATTTCACGGTGGGGGTCAGACTGGTCGAGGCTGCAGAGTGTCTGGGCAGGTTACTTAGCCTCACACAGCCCTGGTTTTTCATCTTAAAAACAGGGAGGCAAGGCCAGGCGTGGTGGTTCATGCCTGTAATCCCGCCAGTTTGGGAGGCTGAGACAGGTGGATCGCTTGAGGCCAGGAGTTTGAGACCAGCCTGGGCAACATGGTGAAAACCCGTCTCTACAAGATACAAAAAAATTAGCCAGGTGTGGTTATGCACGCCTGTAGCCCAGTTACTCGGGAGGCTGAGGCAGGAGGATCACTTGAGCCCAGGGAGGTTGAGGCTGCAGTGAGCTAAGATCGTGCCACCGCACTCCAGCCTGGGTGACAGAGTGAGACCCTATCTCAAAAAACAAACAACAACAAAAAAACCTGAAGAGGGCATGAAAGAGCTGGCGCATGCAGGGCGCCCCGCACTGTGCCTGGGACTAAGCAGCACTCCCTGAATGCCAGTTCTGCCGCCCACGCCTTCCTGTCTTTAAACAAAGGGCAGAACAGTTGGGTAAGCGGGAAGTTACATGCTTCTTCCCCATGACCTGGAAAACTTTAAAATGTTCTGATTTATTTCAAGTGCCAAATTCAGTTATTTTTCCCTTAAGATTTCTCCAAAAAAAAAAACAAAAACAAAAAAAACAACTACTAAAACTTTACATGCTTAATATTTAAGAATTTGCTCATGGATGTAACAAGTCCACCTGCAAAGTCCATGTTGACACGTGCTTTTGAAGACATCCATGTTCCCCAGACATCACCGATTTGATGCCAGCTCTCAGCCACCTGCATCTCCTTGCTGAGCATGTAGACGGCTCCCAGCTCAGTGAAGCAGGAGACGGGAGGCTAAGGTTGCAACTGACATCATCTGCCCCTGGAGTCCCACTTACCCTCGGCTGGCCCGGCTGTGACGTTGGCTTGGAGCTCAGGCCCGTAGGTGATGGTCCGCGCTTGGACACGGAAGAAATAGGTCACCCCCTTGGTGAGGTCCCGCACCTTCAGCCAGCGCTGCCAGTTCCCTCTCACTTCCACAGTCACCACCTTGCTCACCCCTGCAGCCGCCAGAGGCAAAGGAAAGAAGGGCGTTCAGCCTGGAGAAGCAACTGTGCACCGTCTGTTCTGTTGCGATAACAAGAAAAGTGGTCCCCGCAGTTTGCTAAGGAAGTATTTCTTACAATTAGGAGGAGTTTACGTGGTGATAATAGCCAATTTTCAGCACAGATAAGTGTAATTAGAGCTTAAGCTTGATAAGTGGGTGCTGACAAAGAAAAGAACTGAGGCTTACAACACAAAAGGGGGAGGCTGCTGTTTCAGGAATGGTGTGAGGGAGGAGCTGGGTGGGGTGGGGGGCGGCGGTCCTGCCAGTCTCCAGGTTGGACACTCCGGGGAACGTCCCTTCCCACTTAGCTCTGAGTTGTGCAAAGACTGCAAGCTTCCGGACACAGTCACGAGGGAGGGGAGTGATAGGGTTTGGCTGTGTCCCCACCCAAATCTCACCTTGAATTGTAATAATCCCCAGGTGTCAAGGGTGGGACCCAGGGGAGATAACTGAATCATGGGGGCAATTTCTCCCATTCTGTTCTTGTGGTAGTGAATAAGTCTCATGAGATCTGGTGGTTTTATAAATGGGAGGTTCCCCGCACACGCTCTCTTGCCTGCCACCATGTCAGACGTGACTTTGCTTCTCCTTTGCCTTCCACTATGATTGTGAGGCCTCCCCAGCCATGTGGAACTGTGAGTCCATTAAACCTCCTTCCTTTATATATTAGCCAGTCTCAAGTATGTCTTTATTAGCAGTGTGACAACAGATTCATACAGGGAGCGTATACAAGACCTAGGAAGATACTCCATCTAGTTAGACCCCACAAGAAGGCTGCAGCCTGCCTGGGTTGGCCAGCTTGTGGCCTACGGGCCTCAAATGAGTCATCAGAACTTTATCTGTGGACCTTGAAGCAAGGATTAAAAAAATTAATTTTTCACTACAAGTATTGATGCCTTGATTTAGAGGACGATGGCAACATAAGAGACAAAAGTACTCAAACCTATGTGACGTTATAAACAAGTGATCGTGCAAAAGTCTTGCTGGTTGTATTACCTAGAAATAGAAAATGGAGATTTCACATTTTGGGAGAGAGGATAAATACTGAAAATTTCACATATGCAGCATTTTCCAGAAGGAAAAATAAAGTTCTTTGGTTACACAAGTTTGAAAATGATGCATTAAAAAAAAAAAAAAGTTAGACAAGTTCTCTCAACTGTCAGACTTCTCAGAACTTTCAATAGATTTCTCTCTACCAGGCAGCTCTTAGAGGAGGATATCAGGATATGGTACTTCCAGGATGGACCGACTGGCAGAGCTCATTTTCCAAGGAGCATCTCTGAGAAGACCTGCCCTCGGTGAGTGGCACCCACCATCCTGGGTCCACCTGCCCAGCCCTGCCCTCCTGCTGTCAGCCCTGAGAAACAGCTGCCCTTGGTGCAGGAGGGCCATGTGCTTCTAGTCAGCACCTGGAATATCCCGGTCACCTCCACTTCAGAAGAGAACAAAGTGCCTTCCTACTACAAAACAGGTCCATCTTTCATCAAAGCAAATTTCCCTTATCCTAAAAATCTCCAAAATACCTTCTAGCTGGTTCAGTGTTTTCATATTATTCCTTTCATCAAACATGTATTCAGCTAAATCATTTTCTTCCAAATTATTTCAGAGCAATTTTGGCTGCTTTTTTTTTTTTTGAGATGGAGTCTCACTCTGTTGCCCAGGCTGGAGTACAATGGTGCGATCTCAGTTCACTGCAACCTCTGCCTCCTGAGTTCAAGCAATTCTCCTGCCTTAGCCTCATAAGCAGCTGGGATTACAGGCGCATGCCACCATGCTAATTTTTGTATTTTTAGTTTCACCATGTTGGCCAGGTTGGTCTTGAACTCCTGACCTCAAGTGATCCGTCCACCTCGGCCTCCCAAAGTGCTGGGATTACAGGTGTGAGCCACCATGCCTGGGGCCAATTTTGGCTACTTTTGAGTGACCCTCCAAATCTGGGTTTTCTAGAGCCTGACCCTGACCTTCCACTGCTCAGAGAGGTGACGAGGACGACAGTTTGTGCACACAGTGACTGTCATCAGCACACAAACTGGGTCCTGTCCAATGTAAAGTGATTCTAGGAAGCAACTGTTTTTGTTTTGTTTTGTTTTCATTGTTGTTAAAAATGCCTTCCTTCTCCCTGGAGCAAAAACAAACCCATGAACAGATTTTGTAAATTCTATCCCAACAGGAGGCAGAGCCAGGCTGGCCTTCTCCCCATCTCAGGTGTGTCAGAATTGTATTTATTTAATCAATTTTTAAACCATGCCCTGCACTACAAAGCCTCAGGGTACAATCCCATAAACCACCACCATTTAAAACATTTTAAAACATGTGAAAATAGCTCTGCCATAAAATCGGATTCTCAAGCACATGGCTCAGTGCTCAAATGGCCTGGTGCTCCGGGTGGCCTGGTGCTCTGGGTGGCCTGGTGTTCTAGGTGACCTGGCACTCTAGGCGTTATGCTGCTCCAGGTGACCTGGTGCTCTAGGAAGCCTGGTGCTCCAGGTGGTGTGGCACTCTGGGTGATGCAGTGCTCTGGGTGGTGTGGTACTCTGGGTGGTGTGGTGCTCTGAGTGGTGTGGTGCTCTGGGTGGTGTGGTGCTCCAGGTGGTGTGATGCTCCGGGTGGCCTGGTGCAGGTGGTGTGGCACTCTGGGTGATGCAGTGCTCTGGGTGGTGCGGTGCTCCAGATGGTGTGATGCTCCAGGTGGCCTGGCGCTCCAGGTGGCGTGACGCTCCGGGTGGTGAGGACGCTCCGGGTGGGGTGGTGCATGTTGTGGGTGGTGTGGTGCTCTAGGTGGTGTGATATTGTGGGTGGCGTGATGCTCCAGGTGGTGTGATGCCCTGGGTGGCCTGGTGTTCCAGGTGGTGTGATGTTGTGGGTGGTGTGGTGCTCCAGGTGGCGTGACACTCTGGGTGGGGTGGCGCTCTGGGTGGTGTGATGCTCCAGGTGGTGTGACGCTGTGGGTGGGGTGGCGCTCTGGGTGGTGTGGTGCTCCAGGTGGCCTGGTGCTCTGGACAATGTGATGCCTCAGGGGTTCCAGGAGTGTTCCCTAGGTGACGGGGACAGCCCTGGGCTCTGCCCAGCACACAGGATGAGCTACGACTGTGTTCCCAGTGGAGTGACTAGAGGAGCTGCTAGTACCGGGTAAATGCTGTGCCCTCTACTTCCCTTGGGCTGACCGGTCAGTGCCTGGCCAGGAGTTTGCAGATGTCTGCCCCAGGCACAGCCCTGGTTCTGGGTGAGGAGGCATGGAAAGAGGTCAGAGGACCCCACAGAGCCCCTACCAGGTGAGATCACCGTTTACTTTGTAACTATCTTTACCACATTTTAAAATATTTTGTCCTCACAATATACTTCAAGTAGCTAGCAATTCACACACACACACACACACACACACACACACACACACAAATATAAACATACGGATCATTTCGTGGCAGTCTTTCTGAGAGAACCACCACGACCACAGCAAGTGAATATAATTCCAGCCCAAATCAAGGACGCCTGATGTTTCACTGCGTTTGCAACCGTTTCTCTGGGACACGCACAGACTCCATGAGCATGTAAAATATTGAAAGTCACAGGGAGGTCGAGTTACCGCTTTTGTGCTTCCACGTGGGGAATCCTGATGCAACAGTGAAGGGGTGAGGGTCCGGATTTTTCAGCGAGTCCCCCATGCAGGCACAGCTGTCTCCTGGGGACCTCGGGGAGGAGCAGACAGGAGTGCAGCCCCTCCAGGTGAGAGCGGGAGCAGCGGCCGTGGGGCGAGGCCGGTCCGGGTGTGGAGGTGCAGGGTGGTGAGGGCTGCACAGTGTGACCTCCATGGGGTGCACGAAGCTGCTCTGCTTTTTCCTAGTCATTGCTTTCTGTTCAACCACCCTGCCCTTGGCCACACTCCATCGTGGGGCGTTGTGGCCCTTTTCAGGCTATCCCGGCATCCTCCCACATTCAACAGAGAGTTCACTTCCTCCCTTCTCCAGCCCCAGCAGGCCAAGAAGCTCAGAAAACACCGCAGGCAGAGCAGCCGCCAGGATGAGTGCTTCCTGAACCACCATCCTGCCAAGGCTGACTGTGAAATCTGCAGAGTCAGCTGGGAGGAAGAGAGAATGCAGGAACGGGGATGGGAGTGAGTCTGAAGCCCACTGCCTGCTCCCTGTGTGAGGCTGGGCAGGGCATGTGGTCTCTGCGGAGTCCTCAGTTTCTTCCTCTGGTCTGAGGTTGGCAGCGCTTACCTCATAGGCCCACAGTGAGGAGTGGGGCGTAGGGAGGATGAGTGGGAGTGCCCAGCTGAGAATCAGGACCCCAACTCTGACTGTTGTGTAAGAACGCATAACAGGTGCTCCGTGATCAGCATGGACTCCTCACTCGCTGTACCTCTCATGCACCAAACCACTCCAGAACTGAGTGACTCAAAACCACCACCACCGAACCAGCTCCCGGTCCCACGGGGCCGTCCTTTGGCCGGGCTGGCCTGCACTGGACTCAGCGTGTGTCTGCGGTCACACAGTGAGTCTCACCGGGGGTTGGCTGGCCCAGGTGGCCCCTCTCTCATGCTGGGCCATGGGTGGCTGTTGC
Organism: Theropithecus gelada; assembly: GCF_003255815.1. Lineage (NCBI taxonomy): Eukaryota > Metazoa > Chordata > Mammalia > Primates > Cercopithecidae > Theropithecus > Theropithecus gelada. The sequence goes on along the minus strand of NC_037670.1, from coordinate 53,493,992 downwards.
CCCAGAGGCCAGCCCAGGTGTGTTCACATGGTGGCTGGGTTCCAAGGGCAGCAGGAGGACCAGGGTGCCTCCCAGGTGCAAACACGTTTGAATCCACTTGCCTCACGACGGCTGTTGTCCCGCTGGCTAAAGCGAGTCCCATAGCCCAGCGCAGAGTCAGTGTGGGGAGACTCCGCCCACAGGCCCGGACTCAGGAGAAGCGAGCAATGGGCCCCTCCACCTCTGCCTGCACTACCTTCACCACCCACCAATTGGGAATCTTCATCAGAGGCCACTGCTCCGGCCCCCAGATGAGATACATGCCGACTCAGTGAGTCTGATCTGCCATCCTCTCTTGGTCCACATTCTTCTTTTGGCGTGTGTGGCTGTGGGATGTGGCTCGTTGGACAGGCCTGCGATTACTGTCTTGGCGAGCCAGGGTTCTGGCCAATACCATCGGGGGAGGCAGGCAAGTGCCAGGGTCCCGAGGTTCTGCTGGCATTCATGGTGAGCCAGGGCCTTCCCCAGGCAGCCATGAGGTCCACCTGGGTGGCGCCAGGGGGGACAGGGTTGCTGAGTCCTGCCCGAGGGAGAAGCCAGGAGGGGTCTGGAACTTACAGCCACACTCAGGCTCATCCCGGCTGGAGTCAGACCACGGGAGATGGTGCCTGCAGCCTGATGGTGTTGGGGCAGGAAAGACCCCGGCGGGGACCCCATGTCTTAGTCAGAGCCAGGTGTCGTGTCTAGAGACAGCTGTACAAGGCCGTTGGGTGGGGGCTGGACACCTCATGTCACTAGCACCACTGGGCAGCCCATACCTGGATCCGCTGCTTGACTGACGTGAAGGAATCAGAAGTCTGGAACATGCCCAAGCCCCCAACAAGCCCAAACGTGGGGGGTCTGCATGGCTTGTTCTTCCTGATACCCGGGGAGGTCTGATGAAGCTGTTTCTGCTGAGATCCTGGCCGCCCCTCACCCTGCAGAGCCAAGGAGGAGCCCCGAAGCAGGACAGTGCTGATCCCCTCTCGCTCTAATCTCCCAGCACATTGCCTTGGTTGCAAAGCCAGGAAAATCCAGGCTGAAGGAACCAGACCTTTGCAACAGACAAAAGAGACAAGGCTGGTGACGGATGGTCTTGTTTGTGAAAAGAGGCGAAAATGGGTGTGACTAAAGTGACTCCACCTGTTGTCATCCAGGGGCGTGACAGGCCCCACACTCGGCCATGCAGCCAATGATTTGTCTAGAATATAAAATGCTTTAGTGACTCCTCCTCACGCCCCATCTCTGAAGTTCACCTTCACGTTTACTTTCAGACATGCAAGTGCTCCAGACGCTTTCTAACGCACCATGGAGCAGTTTAGGCCTTGGCTCTGGACTCAGAACACCTGGGTTCAAATCCCAACCCTCTTCATCATTTTTGAAATGAGAGGCCTTGGGCAAACGTCTCTGTGGCTCTGAGCCCAATCTCTTTGTCTGCAGGAGAAGAAGAAAAGCTGCAGCCACAACGTAGAGCTGTTCTGAGGATCTGGAGATAGCGGATATTAAGTACTTAGCACAGTGCCTGATGGGAGCTCAACCAACATCACTTGTCGCTGTGATTATACCCGGGAGGTGCCTGTGTATAGCGAGAACACAGAATGCCCGTGTGAGCGGGACGTCTAAAAATCTTCTGAATGCTTTCAATTTCCCAGTGACGCAAACACTGTCATGAAACAAGAAACGGCAACATTGGAAACACAAGGGAAGCCAGGTGTGTTGGGTCTTGTCTCTGGGAGACTGGGCTGGGAGGAAGGTTTGGTAGGAGCCGAGAAGCAATTCTAGGGGAGTAAAAGTACAGAGAGAGGAGCACCCAATGCATCGAGGCCCCTGTGAGAGGAGGGAACCAACACATCAAGGCCCCTGTGAGAGGAGGGGAACCTACACATTGAGGCCCCTGTGAGAGCAGGGGACACAATACATCAAGGCCCCTGTGAGAGGAGGGAACCAACACATCAAGGCCCCTGTGAGAGGAGGGGAACCAACGCATCGAGGCCCCTGTGAAGAGGGGAACCAACGCATCGAGGCCCCTGTGAGAGGAGGGGAGCCAACGCATCGAGGCCCCTGTGAGAGGGGGGAACCAACGCATCGAGGCCCCTGTGAGAGGAGGGAACCAACGCATCGAGGACCCTGTGAGAGGAGTGGAACCAACACATCTAGGTCCCTGTGAGAGGAGGGAACCAACGCATTGAGGCCCCTGTGAGAGGAGGGGAACCTACACATTGAGGCCCCTGTGAGAGGAGGGGACACAATACATCGAGGCCCCTGTGAGAGGAGGGGAAGCAACGCATCGAGGCCCCTGTGAGAGGAGGGAACCAGCGCATCGAGGCCCCTGTGAGAGGAGGGAACCAGCGCATCGAGGCCCCTGTGAGAGGAGGGGAACCAACGCATCGAGGCCCCTGTGAGAGGAGGGAACCAGTGCATCGAGGCCCCTGTGAGAGGAGGGAACCAGCGCATCGAGGCCCCTGTGAGAGGAGGGGACACAATACATTGAGGCCCCTGTGAGGGGAGGGAACCAACGCATCAGGGCCCCTGTGCGGTACTTCTGATTGGGTAATGACCCATGGAATGGCCTTGCCTGGAATGAAGTACTTTTTTTTTTTGAGACAGAATCTCACTCTGTCACCAGGCTGGAGTGCAGTGGCGCGATCTCAGCTCACTGCAGCCTCCACCTCCTGGGTTCAAGCCATTCTTCTGCCTCAGCCTCCCGAGTAACTGGGACTACAGGCACATGCCACCATGCCCGGCTAATTTTTGTTTTCTTTTTCCTTTTTTTTTTTTTTTTGAGCTGGAGTCTCACTCTGTTGCCCAGGCTGGAGTGCAGTGGCGCGATCTCGGCTCACTGCAACCTCCGCCTCCCAAGATTAAGCAATTCTCTGCCTCAGCCTCTGGAGTAGCTGGGATTACAGGTGCGTGCCACCCACCACGCCTGGCTAATTTTTTGTGTTTTTAGTAGAGACGCAGTTTCACCATCTTGGTCAGGCTGGTCTGGAACTCCTGACCTCGTGATTCACTCGCCTCGGCCTCCCAAAGTGCCGGGATTACAGGCGTGAGCCACTGCGCCCGGCCAGTTTTTGTATTTTTAGTGGAGACAGGGCTTCACCATGTTGGTGGGGATGGTCTCGATCTCTTGACCTTGTGATCTGCCCACCTCGGCCTCCCAAAGTGCTGGAATTACAGACGTGAGCCACTGCGCCCGGCCCATGAAGTACTTTCTCACAAGACTAAGAGTAGCAGCCCAGGAGAGAAGCCCAGAGGCGCACACCATGGAGTTTCCAGAGAGATTCTGTAAATCCATCAACACAGAAGACTAGGGAGCAGAACCAGTTACTTATTTGAAGAAGAGTGGGAAAACTTGAGCTGTTTTTGATTAGGAAGGACTTATAGGTTAATCAGAACTATGATGCTTTCACAGTCATTTCTCATTTGAATGGTTCTCGTTGGTTATGACCCTTGAAAAGGCATTTGTAACATAGGCTCATGAAACCTGTGTGTATCTCCAAAATTCTGTTTCTCCCTGCGTGACAAGCGAGACCAATGGGCATGCCTGCTTCTGGGCCTCTGCTGTGGGACCTTGAAGGCAGTCTCGTCCAGGCCCCCTGGCTCCCAGGCAGGAGCTGGGTTTCTCGGAAGGTCATGACAGATCCCGGTCGCCCTCGAAGCTACCACACTAAATCCATGTCCCTCCCGTGCCCTCTCTGCCGGTTCAAAAACCACGCCCACATCTCACCTGTACTGTTATTTACCAGAGTCCATCGATTGTCTAAGGCGTGATTTTTTTTTTCTTTCTTTCTTTCTCGGATTTTCACATCTCTGACTTGGGATGCAGCTCCGAATTGATGATACAAAAGTACTGGGCCCTAGTTTATTGGGAGCATTTTTTCTTTCTGAGCACTTCATAAAATAACGATGAATCTTACAGGGGACGGCATCTGAGATTCGGTGAAATAAAAATCTAGTGCTTAAATTTTCTTCATCAAATCAACTCCCTGTTTCATCTAAATGTGCTTATTTTAAAAGGAAACTTTTATCACTGCTTTAAACGGAGCGCCGATATTCTTTGATGTGCTGCTTGTATTTTTTCCTCCCAGACATTAAATAATCTATAATTTTTACAGTCTGTCTGTGTATATTACAGGGGGAAACTTGCCCTGGGCCGTAAGGCAGAGACAGATGGACTTGTATTTCACCACAGTGTGGTGAGAAAGAAGTGCCCCCCAGACCAGAATCTTTGGTGGACACATTAGTGTCTAGATGGCAGGAGAGAGGGACACAGAAGGCACTGGAATAATACCTGAGCAAGGTGCGCACTGACTCAGCAGGTACAGAGCAACGGCCACGTGCACAGCAGGGCAGACCCACCTGCCCGCAATCCCCATTCCTCCGCTTCGCAGCCAATATCTCACCAGCTCCACCTTCAACACACACCCCTGATCTGATCCCTCCTCCCCTGCCCCCGCACCGTTCCCCTTCTCGCCGCTCTCCTGTAGGATGATGCTACAGCCCCGGCCAGCCTCCTCACTCCCTGGTCTACAGAATCTCTGCCACCCATTCTCCTCTGAGCCACCTGCATTCCACCTTCCGTTTTCACCTGTCACTCATTGTCAAGCCCCTGTCATTGCCTCTCTCAGACTCCTCTGTGTAGGAAACACCTTCCCTGCTCTTCTCTGGAGGCTGTTTCTGGCAGATCTATGAAGTGTGGAGATGATCGATAGCTTCTTTCCATCGTGGCACTGAGACGGGGGATTCGGCCTGAGGGATCCCGGTCTTGGGGAGGTCTGGTCCTCCTGCTTCACTCTCCAGTGGGATATGCCATAGCCCCACGTGCTGTGGCCTGCAGTGTCTGCAACCCACTCACCAAGCTCCAGCCACTGGCACCACCCAAGCTCTGCCCACCGTGGGCCCCTGGATTGGCGGATCCTCCCATTGGAAGACCTTCCCCAGGATTCTTGTGTGTCTGGGCCCTTGTCACTCCGGTCTCTTCCCTAAGCCTCTCGTGTTAGCCCTCCTCTCTTTCCTTCAGAGCATTGATCACACTCGGGCTGTTGTTTGCTGGTTTAATTACCTGTGTGTTACCTCTGCCCTGGACGCAGGAAAGCCAGGGTCCTGATAAACAAGCCAGTCAAGATCCTTGCTTTCCCGGGTCCTTCGATTCCAGGATCTGGAGCAGGTCTTGGCCTTTCCAGCATCTAGAATGGGAGCTTCATAGATGTCCGCTGAGGGGACGGATGAGTGAGGGGAGCACCAGGACATTGTCTAAGACACGGGGATGTCAGCATCCCTCCTAGGATGCTGAAGGTAGCCGAAGGCCCGTGTTGCGGGGCGTGGCTTCAAGCGGAACCTTGGGTGGTCTCAGTCAGCGACCACAGGACAAACATCTCGGGAGGAACAGGAGAGGAACGTCTTGGGTGTGACAGAGACAGGATCAAGAGCGTACATGACACGGCTCCATCGGGAGAGCGCTGTTCTGGTCTCAGAACACAGAGGTCTGGTCTTGGCTCAGCTTTTCCTCACAGGTCTCTGCTGGCGAGTCTCCACTCCCCACGCACTCAGCTCTGGCCCCTTCCAGCTCAGATTCCAAAACCCCCCACTTCAGGTGCCAGAAGGCTCCTGGCCCGCAGAGGTGGTCAGGCGCAGCTCAGTGTGTAGACTGTGGAGGGCTGGGCACTGGCGTGGCCCAGGCTCCCATCTCCCCAACCCCGGGTCTTACCTTGCACAGGGGCCAAGGGCTCGTACACCACCCGATAGCCCTGCAGGATGCCATTGGCTGCCGCAGGCTCACCCCAGGAGACGTTGAGCGTGGTGGAGGTTATTTCTGAGAACGCCAGAAAGCTGGGGGCCCCAGGGGCTGGGAGAATAGAACACAAAGTGACTTTTACGGAGGCTCCTTTATAGATCATATACATACATGTCTGTGCCTCCGTATAGAATAAAAAATGTTATTACATGTTATTTTCAACTCAGTAAAAGCCTAAATGCCATAAAATGAAAAGATTTATTGATCACCTCAGAACTTCCGAGGATCAATCAGAAACGCAGACCCTCCCGAGAAGTGCAGAGAAAATGACAGTGTTTAAACACAAAGGGGCTTGAGAGACAAAACGGCAGAGGCATAAAAATGAATAATAGATGGAAACAGAAAATGAAACGCAGAGAGCTCCATTTTCTAGCAACTGCTGGAGGATTCCAGAGGCTCTAGTCCTGCTCTTTGCGGGAGAGACGGAGCTCTGTGAGGGATGAAGCTTCTCTTGACCCCTCCTGGCCTCTCCCTCAGAGGCCTGGGGGTTTTGGAGGATGCCCCCTGCTCCTGCACGTGAAATTGCCCACGAGACTCTCCCAGCTCTGAGTGTCCCCCTGGATCTGGAGGAGGGAGGCAGCTGGTGGAAACATGTAGCGCTACAGAAGGTCAGGTGTGGCCGGGCACAGTGGCTCACGCCTATAATCCCAGCACTCTGGGAGGCCGAGGCGGGCGGATCACGAGGTCAGGAGATCGAGACCATCCTGGCTAACACGGTGAAACCCCGTCTCTACCGAAAATACAAAAACTTAGCCGGGCGTGGTGGTGGGCGCCTGTAGTCCCAGCTACTCGGGAGGATGAGGCAAGAGAATGGTGTGAACCTGGGAGGCGGAGCTTGCAGCGAGCCGAGATCACACCACTGCACTCCAGCCTGGGCGACAGAGCGAGACTCTGTCCCAACAAAGAGAGAGAGAGAGAGAGAGAGAGAGAGAGAAAGAAAGAAAGAAAAAAAAGAAGGTCAGGTGTGTGGCCAGGGTGATGTGGAACCTGCTGGCAGCTCCCCCTCTGCCTGGGCGCCGTGTAAGGTGGGCGTGTACTGGGGCCGCCCCTACCAGATGGCCTAGATGGGGACCTACTCTTCTCGCCCCAGTGCCCCTCGCTGCTCAGAAGTGCCTGTGAAGTGGCACCCACCCTGCTCCCTCTCTGCCCTCCCTCCAGTCTCTGGATCCCATAGCTACGACCAGCCAGGCCGGCAGTGCTCAACACGGCCCTGCCCCATCTCTGCCCACAGGTCTGCCCGCGTCCTTCCAGCTCAGATGCGGGCACTGGATGAAGCCAAAGGAAGTGGTCCTTGCAACCTGGTTGTGGTCAGCACGTGGGAGTATGATGCCGAGGGGCCCTGATTGCTGGAGTCCTTTGTCTGTGGGTCGGCTGAGCCCACGGGATGTCGGAAGGCCCTGAGCCCTACGTCTCTGCCCACGGCTCCCAGACCTCACTCTCCCGGTCTCTCAGACTTCCAGAATCCTACAGAGGGCCTTGGAGAGCTCCCTAGAGCTGAAGGTCAAGCAGCTTCAAAGCAACCTCCACCTGCTAGGAAACTGAGATGTGCTTGGAAGAGGGGTCTGCTGAGAACAGGCGCTGCGCCCTGTGTGTGGAGATGAGGCCAGAGCAGCGCGGCGCCTGTCCGAGCCCTTGGGACTGCCCTGCGGCATGCACATAGTGAGCAGTCTCCAGGGGTGGTCTGTGGCCCTGAGACCCAGGGGAACACCTGTTGCTGTGGCCTGACTTTGCTGCCTGAGGAGACCCCCCACCCCAGGGATCTGGACACGCCATCAGGCAACCCTGATGAGAAGTTCCCCTCCCTGGAGGAACTGGAATGGATGCTGTCAGTTATGAACGAGGCCTCACTGCAGACTCAAAGCCCTTCCTCCCCTCTGAATCTCCAGGGCTCTGGAAAAAAACACGTATTGCTCCAACCCACCTAACATGTATTTAGTGCCACTGTGTAACCAGTCTGAGGCCGGGCACAGGGAGAACAAACGAGCCAAACCCAGTGCTGCCCATCCAGACACTCCCAGCTACACAAAAGGTGTTGCCTTCTGCCTGGGTGGGCCAGGAACCACTGTGTGAGGGGACCTGAGCTGGCGCTCTCAAAACACGTGTCCAAGGAGGCCTGCCCAAAGGAAACCCGCCTTCCTCCTACCCGCCTGGTGGGTGCGCCCCTGCCGGGGGTCACTCCTGGGCCCATCTCCAGCGGCGTTGAAGGCTGATATGCTGACCAGGTACTCGGTATGGCTGGTCAGGTTCTTCAGCCTCACCACGGGCTCGGGGAGGAACAGGACCTTCATTTTCTCCGTGTCGTTCTGGCTGTCTGCCTCCCAGTAGTAAATCTGTTAGGAAGAGCAAGAGGTTGGGGTGGCCCCTGGGGAAGCCTTCCAGGAAGGGAGGCCACTGAGTGTAAGGTCAGAGTGAGGGGGTGAGCTGGGTTCTGGGGCGAGCTGTGCCTGGGTGGGAAGGTGGAAAGGCTCTCTCCTGGAGGAATCAGGGAGAAGCTGAGGCTACTGTGCACCGACGGGGACCCCTGGCTGCTAATATTGCTTGGGAGATGCTGTTTAGCATTTTCCTGATGTTCATCTAGGGTTTGAGCACTGCCTCATTAAACAAAGTGCTGCTGAAGATGAGGTCTGAGGACGGAAGGGAAGCTTCCTTTCGGCTGCCGATGACGTGCCTTTCCTTGCAGACCTAGCTCTGTCAGTGTTTTGATTTTTGGCCTCTCCCTCTCCCCCATCTTCTGGAGAGAAGGGAAGCCATCCCGTGTCCACCCTGTGCTCTGAGCTGTGGTGAGAACAAAGCCCCCAACTCCTACGATGTGTTCCCACATTTTGTTCGAGCCGACATTTAAGTTTTCCTCAATATGGCAACATACTTTGGAGATGACAGCAATCAAAAACAACAGGCAGGAGAACCATGTTGGGCTCAGGGCTGCTGGGAAGGCCTCATTCCTCTGGGGTGCCATTTCCTCTTGTCTAGCTTTTATGTGCTTGTAGTTGAACTTGATGCCCAAGCACAAAGGTTTAAAGAGGTTGCCAGAATTGCTTCCCTAGACAGCTGGCCGGAAACCATCGCTGCCTCCGGCCAGTGCCAGCCAGGCTGCCTAAAGACAACACCAATCAGAAGACCTACCTTGGCTCTGTGGGTCTAAACCACGGCCAGGCTGTTAGAGCGGCTTGCCCGTGTGAAAAGGCAGCACGGAGGCTTCGGGGCGGCAGCCTGGAGCGCCCCGGGGCTGGCACGCCTGCCTCACACACCCGCCTGCCTCGCTCCTGCTGGGCAGGCCCTGGCAGGTGAGCATCACTCATTTCCACCTGCAGGATGCAGCGGGCTTCTGCTCACTGAACTGACCGTCTAAGATCTTCTGCTCGCCCAGGCCTTGCTGACTTGAGATCAATATCCAAGTTCAATGTCTTTATCATTAAGGAAATTAGAAAACATATTTTGGACATACATAAATAGCGCCATGCCTCCAAGCTCATGGGGCTCTCCATTAGCTCATTCATCACTGAAACAGCCCTGCCATGGAGGAAGGTATTAATTTTCATAACACACCTGCAAAAATCATCTTTAAATGGACATTTAATTGGTCTCTTAGTCATTAGGGGAGGCTAGCCCACAGAATCTGATGACTGATCGACTTGGACCCCGGCAGAACAGACAGGGAAATTCATTCCGGAGAAGGATGGGGGCGTTTTCAGGGCACAGACCCGGGATGCTTAGGGGCCCTGCACTCTCCACAAAGGCCAGGCCTCAGGGATGGGATGCCACTAGGCGCTTCCTGACCCCTGGATAACCCAGCCCTACATAACGATTCCTCATTCGAGGCTCTCCTGTTACGGCCTGCTGCCTTTCTTTCTCCCCATCTCTAGACCCTCCAGTGATTATGGGCGGTTCTCAAAACGGGGTTCCCAGGGACCTCACATCTGGGACCTTGTGAGGAATGCGATTGGCGGGCCCCACCCTGGACCGACTGAATCAAGGGACTCGCTCAGTGTCCAACTGTGACCCAAGGGCCTGTCTGGGATGGGGAATCTGGTCTCTTCCAGGCGCCCTGTGTTCTTTTATTGTCAGCCAGTGTAGTGGGGGCTCCAGAATGGGCCCAGGAAACGGAAGGATTCCCCAGCCAGGCCATGCGCCCAGAGTGGGGAGAAGCTGCTGGATGAACAAGGGCCCCCAACCTGGGTTGTTCTGTGGTGGGCACAGCCAGCCGCACAGTGAGCCTGCTCCCCCGTGATGCCTTCCACCCACAAGCAGCTGTGACCATAGCTAAGAGGCCAGGTCCAGCCAAGCTCTGACGCTTGGGCCCCAGCTCTCCAGGCCGAGCGCCTGCAGGGTCTGCTGCTGACAAAGCAGTGGGCAGGACCACGTGAACCAGGGGTGCGCCACTGAGCCGGGGGAGGCAACCGCACGGGAGGGCCTTGCCTTGTAGCCTTGGATGTTCCCATTCTGGCTCTCCGGGGGCGGTGGGTCCCATGTGACCTCCAGCTGGCTGGCCGTGAGCGGGGTCACCTGCACGTTCTGCGGGGCCATGGCCGGGGCTGAGGAAAGAGCAACATGGAGAGAAGCTGAGATGTTCATTCTGAGCCGGCCCGGACCCTCGCCCACACACCCACGGGGCTCACGCATGCCCTAGTTCCGCTGGGAACCACGTGAGAGATTCTGCCCTGGGCCGCCACCCTGGCTTAGGAGGCCTTGGACAGTTATGTCCTGGGATCCATGGCTCTGTGTCCCCGCCAAGAGCTCTCAGCTCTTTTTTGCCAGGGAAGACCGCAAATCCTTCCCATATGATGTTCTTAAATGCATACAATAAAATATATAGAATTGCACAGAAAAATGATTATACCGAGATACAGTTAGCAGAGTATTTGAAACCAAAAGTATGAGATCGTAATCCACGTGCTTCTTGGTTAATACCTGACCAGGCTTAGGGGCTGGTCTGATGGCTGCTGTGAGATCAAAGCATTGATGGGTGAGGATGTTAACTTGAGGTCCCAGCAATGCCTGGGACGTGACAGGGTCACCATGGCTCTGTCGGCGAGGGAGTCACAGGACTCCTGACTGCTGTGGTTTTTGTCACTGATATTCCTGATTGAGATTAGAGAAAAGATAGCTGTGTTGCCATGACAGGTTCAGGCATCCCTGGCTATGAAGACCCCATCTAGATGAAGTTCGTCCAGACACAAAGAGCTGTCCCTACAAGAGGGACAGGGAGCTCTGATGTCTGAGAATATGGCTGCACCTTGCTCTCTGAGGCCAGCTCTGGCTTCAAATTCTGAGGATCCAGTCTTCACCTCTAGCCCCCTCGCTCCCCCTGGGGAGGAGCTCACTAGGGTATCGTCTGCGTCTGCAGGGCTACATGGTGCATGCAAACCAAAGGACACACGAGGATGGTGTGGCCGCGCCTCCGCACCTCACCACACCGCCATTAGGGGTGTGGCCGCGCCTCCGCACCTCACCACACCGCCATTAGGGGTGTGGCCGCGTCTCCGCNGTGGCCGCGCCTCCGCACCTCACCACACCGCCATTAGGGGTGTGGCCGCGTCTCCGCACCTCACCACACCGCCATTAGGGGTGTGGCCGCGCCTCCACACCACACCGCCATTAGAGGTGTGGCCGCACCTCCGCACCTCACCACACCGCCATTACAGGCGTGGCCGCACCTCCGCACCTCACCACACAGTCATAGGGAATTGGGAGCACACACCTGCATTCCAGAACATCTCCGTCCTGTCTACCCCGTGCCAGCTTCACACCATCTTTGAATTCCACGCTGCGCACTTCCTCTTGACAGCCTAGTCTCCGCTACTCCCTCCTCCCACTGGGGCTCTCCTGGCTGTCCATGAGCTGGGCCCTGGGGAGCTCCAGGGCAGCTGTGCCGGGGGCCTGGCTCCTGCAGAGGCCAGCCGAGCACTCCTCTCCACCTGCAGCCGGGGCTGGAGCTGCGGCCCAGGAGTGCAGCCTTTTGACCAAGTCTTTTTACGGACCATTGATGGAGACGATAAAACAGTCGTGTCCGAGGGAGACGGTCCAGCACCCGGCTCTCTGGAGAGGCCTTCTTGGGAGAGACTGACCTCAGGACTCACCCCTTCCCCATCACCCCCTCCCCACTTTCTGCTCTCTCCCCCCAGTGCAGAATAAAATAGTAATTAACACCCACGCAGCCTGACACCAACTATTTATTTTGTTCTAACTGTGTGGTTTCCATATTATCACTGCCCACCCTGCCGTTAATGGAAATGTTAATAGCTCACACCAGGTTGTTGTGACAGACGCTCAGCCTCATTATCAGAAATTCTTATTTACCGCTCCATTAAACAACAGAATCACACAAAAAAACAATTCAATCAAAACTAACTGGAGGAATTTTAACAGCCACATTAATAATCCAAAACATAAATAAAGTTAATGTCTTCTGCATGTTTGCCATCGGCAACTCCATTGCAAAATTACTGTTGTACAATTAAAATGTGAAAGGCAAAATTGAGCGTGGCCATTACCTGGTAGTCGGTGAGACATCGCCCCCCCTCCCCATGACACCCCCAGGGTTTCTTTCCAAAGATGGCCAAACTCAGCACGCCCATGACAGCTCTGGACTTGGATATCTGCCTGTAGGAACCGGTGGAATCTGTGAGCTCCAGGTGAACCCCCAGAAATCAGGGGCCTGCATGCCCCTTTCTCTGGGGTGAACACGAGCTGTACAAAGGCCCCTGGCCCTGTCTCAGGCAGCTGACCCGCACTGCTGTGCCCACCAGCAATGCTGCACCAAGGCACTTCTGGACCGTAAAATTACTGCAGGCAACAAAGCATTTTTTCTTGACACCAGCAGGGAAGAGAGAAATATATGTCAACACTGAGCAAAGCACGTTGGTTTGGAGACTTATTTTTTGGCTCCTGAAAGCCGCTGGGTCTCCACCCTGACAGGAGAACCTGACTTTGAGGAAGGCCCTGCTATTGACAAGCCCCGGTGCAACTCTCATTCTTCGTAAAGCGTGTGCAGTCTGGGAGCCACGGAGCATCTGATTGTCGTTCGCTTTTTATTTTCCCACCTTAGCGTTTGCAGTGTAAGGATGACATACATACCAGCTTGGAAACTTTAAAAAAAAAATACAAGAAATTATTTTTAAAAAGCATTTTAGACCGGCAGTTGCTGGCATCTGCTGATAGGTAGATGGCCTGCAACCAGCATTTAAAGAGTGAGGTGCAAAGCTGGGGTTTTCTCTGGAGTCTCATGCTCAGGCCATGAGGCCATCGTGGAGCTGAGTGACTCGGGTCCTTGCTGTGATGGCTCCTGTACCCTTGCCAGGGGGCCTCTGCAGCCTTGCAGAGGGATCTTGGTGAGGCAATGAGAGATAAGCTTTCAGGACCTCTGGAGGGCCCCTTACCTGACAGCCATCGTGGAATTCCTGACATTTCTGGTATGTTCTGGGATTCTGGCTGATTGCTTGGATGGCCTTGCCTGGTTGGGTGCTGGGGGCTGAGCTGGGCTATGGCATGGCTCTCCCGGGGTCTCCTATCTCTGTGGGAAGGGGTGGGCTGGAGGTTATAGCCAAGCCCCAAGCAGCAGCAAGGACAGCGTTCTGTCGCCTCACCCAGCCTCCCTGGGCTCGCTGTCCCTAACTGGCCAGTGAGCTTCAGCTGGAACAAAAGCAGCCGCTGGGACACAGTGGTTGCCCTGACTTAGTCTTAATTTGCTGGTGGGTGGTAAGCACCAGCAGCTCATGGTTCTACCTCCATGTCCCACCAGACCCAAGGCGAACCTGGGCCCTGCCCGGCAGGCCTGGGCTGCAGCCCCCTCACCTCAGGGTTTAGGAACCTCTGCTAAAGGTAAGGCAGCTGGACAGGCACTGGTGTGGCTCAAACCTCAGGAGAAAAAACAAATGGTTATACATGGCACTTGGTGGAGCAATGGAGGCCTCAGAGAGTGAGGGAAAGTTTTCAGAGCTGTAGGAATTAACTCTGCAGGGAGAATGATGCTCATTCATTCAGCCTGCACCTACTCATTCAAAACATTCACCGTCCACCAGGTGGAAGGTCATCCATCTGATCTGGGGACAGTGACATGGCCCTGTGACTGGTGGTCGCTCCAACTGAGGGAGGACTGCATATTTTCCCCTCTCACCCCACATGACCAAATGATTCACTTTCTGGAGAGTCACATGGCCTGCAACCTTCTCTTCCAGCAGCCCTGAGGCTGGTAGTCACACGGGGGCTTCTCCCCCAGCCAAAGTCTTGGGACGAAAACGGCAGGTAGCAGAAGAGACGATGCCGGCACTCGGAGGGCGGCAGCGGGAGGGACCAGCACCACTGGCAGGACCAGCCCTTGAGGCTTGGAGGTTGTTTGTTATCTCAGCCTAATGCTGCCAAAATCTTCCTGAATATTAACCAGGGTCTAGGCCTGGGGCTGAGGGATAGGTGGACACCAGATGTGAAAGACAAGTTTCACCAGAGAAGGACATGCATCACAATAATCACGGTGCCAGGCAGAGTGTGAGGACAGGGTCAGGGGCCTAGAGAGCATGCCCAACTGGGGATGTGGGTATTTCCTGGAAAGCAGAACATCTGGCTGATCCTTAAATAACAGGGAAGATTTGAGACGTGACAGTGGGTCAGGGAGCAAGGGCACTGCTGACTGTAGAGATGGAAGGAGAAAGAGTAGAGGGGTGGGAACACGGGGTGTGGTGTTCACCTAACGCGGTGTTAGGTTCACATCAGACAGGTGGTCATCCTACTGCTAGAGCCACCCTGTGCCACGCCGGGTGTCTACTGTTGCCAGAACCACCTTGTGCCATGCTGAGTGTCTGTCACTAGAGCCACCCTGTGCCATGCCAGGCACCTCCTATCACCGAAGCCGCCCTGTGCCATCCTGAGCACCTGCTGTGGCTAGAGTGGTATTGGACCAGGATAGACCATGCTAGATTTCTACTTTCAGTTTCTGTAGCCCATTGATTGACTGTTTGGGTAAAGTAAGGTTTTAATGGATAATTTGAGAATCAATGTTAATGTTTTAATATAATGAAATAATTGTTTCTTTATATGATTTTTAAAAAATTGTATATTCCTCAGTTTGCTTTAATGACATCAACATTTTCCTGGTGAGATTCTCTTTCTGATTTCCTGTGGAACTACGGGAAATATAATTCTCTGATCTAATTTACCTTCTCAGCACATCTTGCCAGCAATCTGCTCCCCTGAGAAGGGGGACCTGGAGACAGGCTCTGGGTCTGGGTGATTCTGCAGCTCGGGAGCCCTTCTCGATGAATCAGGAGGTTTAAAGGGATTACCCTGTTTCTACTCAGGTGGGGACAAGTGAGAGTTGGAGACAGAGAACAATGACTCAAGGCAGAAGTGCAAGGAAGCCAGGGGCCGAGCCTGAGCAGGCAACCCAGGAAACGCAGAACCCTCTGTCTGGGCAAGCGCAGAGCCCCAGAAACAAAAGACATGGTGCCCGGTGCACTCCAGCCAGCTGAGCAGCTATCTACCATGCCCACCAGGAGCTTCAGGTCCCTGCATGAGCTGAGGGACATAAGGGCTTTATTGTAACTATTCAACTCTGCCTTCCTATGGCAAAAGCAGCCTCTAACAATCCGTAATGCATGGGCATGGCACTGTTCCAATAAAACTTTGTTTACAAGAAGAAGTAATGGGCTGGATTTGGCCCGAGCTCTTTGCAGCTCACTGCAGCTGTCTGCAGATGCACCTCCTGGTACTCACGCCCTTGGGAATCTTCTTCCCTTGAATGTGGGCTGAATACGTGGCTTGCTTCTAAGGAGTAGAATGTGGCACTGCTGTGACTCAGAAATAAGAGCCTGTGCCTTCTCTCCTGCTTACCCACTCCTGCACTCTGGCCAGCCCATGCTAATGAAGCCAGCTGCCATGTTGTGAGAGGCCCCAAGGGGAGGCCCTTCATGGCAAGGAACTCAAGTCCAACAGTCCACGAAGAATGGAATCCCACTAGCAACTGCATGGGTAAGCCTGGAAACGCATCCTTCCCCGGTCGAACTTTCAGAGAATACCACAGGCCTGGATGACGCTGTGCCAGAAGACCCTGAGGCAGAGGACCTACCGAAGTTGTGCCCAGATTTCTGGCCCACAGAAACCAAGGTAGGAGATGTGTGTTGTTTTAGGTTGCTATGCTGGGATCATTTGTTATGCGGTAACGGATGACTGATACATCCCAGCTGTAGCTCCAGCTCCTCTAGGAAGGTGCCAGCCTCAGCCCAGCCTCTGCACATTCTGAGGGCTCCAAGACTGGCTGGAGTTTGGTGCAGCCCTTGCCATGAATGTTAGATTTCATGGTGTGGGTGTGCAGGTGATAACCCATTGTCAGGGTCCGCATGTCTTTACACACAGCCAGACCCGGCTCAGGGCGGGGCACTACAGGTACACAGAGGAAATCTAAGAGATGCTTCTGGCCTTATTTTGTGGGGCGGGGGGATGGAGTCTCGCTCTGTCGCAGAGGCTGGAGTGCAATGGCACAGTCTCAGCTCACTGCAACTTCCGCCTCCTGGGTGCAAGCTATTCTCCTGCCTCAGCCTCCTGAGTAGCTGGAATTACAGGCGCCTGCCACCACACCCGGCTAATTTTTGTATTTTTAGTGGAGATGGGGTTTTTATTGGCAGGTGAGTCAATGAGGATGACAGAATTCTAGAACTGTGCATGGGTTAATTTGAGTGGTTCTGAGTACAGATGCCTCAAGAACACAGACGAGGAGGAGTTACTGTGTGTTCTAAGTTCCAACTAAGCACAGGGATGTGTGGGGAGAAAGGCAGGGCACTCCAGGTGAGGGGCTGAGGGCAGCACAGGTGTGGCAGCTGGGGCAGGGGACATTCTCCTTCCATAGCCCCAGGGGATGGCCTTAGTCTGCTCTGCTCTGACATGGCAGCTGCAATCCTAACAAACTGAGTGACTTTAAAGATTGTGTTTTAAAAAGCAGTTGTTTCCATAGGAAAAGGCGGTTGAGGCCAGAGAGCTTCAGACTCATGATAACAAACATCTTTGTCCTAGAGATATTTCCATTTTAAAGGTTAGCTCTGAACCCTCAATACTACTAGACAACTCTGGCATTTGATTTCGTCCAGTAATGATCTTTGCTTCCCATCATCAGGGAATAGTGCGTCCACCTTCTCATCAGCTCAATAGCCATCATCTCCCACTGTTATGATAAACAAAGTTAAGAGCCGCTCCAGCCAACCGGCTCTGTGGCTTGCAGACTGTGTTTGCTTCCTGGCCCGTAGAGTGAGTCCCCATCACAGGAAGATCCGGGTCCTCACAGATCATGACGGCATCACAACCACAGCCCCTAACTCATCAGTTGCATTATATGCAGTTTGTACTCGCAAAATTCAACCTGTTGGAGAAAGATTTTATTCTCCTTTTAGAAAACTGAGGCCGGGTACTCTGGCTCACATCTGTAATTCCAGCACTTTGGGAGGCTGAGGAGGGTGGATCACCTGAAGTTAGGAGTTCAAGACCAGCCCGGCCAACATGGTGGAACCCCGTCACTAGTTGAAACACAAAAATTAGCCAGGCGTGGCAGTGCATGCCTGTAATTTCAGCTACTCTGGAGGCTGAGGCAGGAGAATGGCGGGAACCAGGGAGGCAGAGGTTGCCGTGAGCCAAGATTGTGCCACTGCACTCCAGCCTGGGCGACAGAGCCAGACTCTGTCAAAAAACAAAACAAAACAAAACAAAACAACAACAACAACAAAAACAAAAAACTGAGGCTTCAAGGAGTTAAGTCACAGGCCTCAGAATGAGCTCGATCTAAACTTGGATCTGCCTAACTCTAAGGTCCAGGCTGCTTCTCTAAGGTGGGAGTTGCATAACTTTAGGTAAAGGCCCAGATAGTAAGGATGTTAAGCTTTGAGGGATGAAAGGGCTTTGTTGCAACGATTCAACTCCACCTTCTATGGCAAAAGCAGCCTCCAACAACATGCATGGGTGTGGCGGTGTTCCAATAAAACTTTATTTACAAGAACAGGTAATGGGCTAGACTTGGCCCCTGAGTGGTTTGCAGATCCTGCTCTGAGGCAGATGAAGGAAGTACGGGAGGGCTGGGACAAGAGCAGAGGCCATGATCCGGAGATAGTGACTGTGAGCTGGTATGTCAAGTGCAAACAGCCCTGGGGCAGAATTCAAGGCACCTGGCCCAGGTGTCCCAGCCAACACCCTTGCAACCTTGTCCCCATCCTTTAACCCTGGGGCTGTCAGGAGTGCAATGGGAACTGGCAGCAGGCTCTGGCCACTCTGGGAACCCTGTGAGGGGCAAGTGAGGGGTGTGTGTGATGGGTTTGGGCCGCTAGCAGACGGTGGCGCTTCTGTGACACCCTGCAGGTAACGGGAGCTACAGGACATTTCCGCAGAGGCAGGAGACATGACATGAGAGGCCCTACGGAGCAAGTGAGGCGGAAAGGAGGGCACAGGCTGGCTTCACGCCCTCAGGGCCCACGTCCTGAAGCCCTCTGTCTCAGTGCTGATTTGATTCCACAGGGCCTCGCTGCCTTAGATGCAGTGGTCAGGCCTGTGCGTCCTGGTCCCGCCCATCAGCTGAGCGTTCCTGGAGGACCCTCTGAAACCATTCGCACTTTGCTTTTTCTCACCTGAGAAATGAGAGTAACCTTTAAGCCCTGCTTCTGCCTGCGTGTGGCAAGCGCCTGTCATCTATGACAAAGGAGAGACCACCGCAGGCAGCGGGTGGGGGTCTCCCTGAGATTCTTACAGTCCTCCCACATCCGAAGGCCAGGAGCGCCTGGGCCAGAAACCAGGTGATCTCTGGTCCTCGAGGGGAAGGTCAAAGAAACACTGTTTACAAGACCCAGGAGCAAATGGGGGTGGGAGAAACAGGCCAGGACAGCAAAGAGCTGCAGGACAAGCAGACCAACTCAGGAAAGCGAGCCTGACGCCAGCACTAGGCACTCCGCTCCCCTGTACACCATCGCAGAAGCTGCGGATGGGGTTTTACGGCCTCACACGAGTCCGGCCCGGCTGGCTATTAGGCCTTGACCGTGAAGCATCCATTCTGTTTCTCCTTGCGGGAGAATGTTTTCAAATAATTTTTCTTTTTTTTCCTGAGATGGGGTCTCGCTCTGTCTCCCAGACTGGAGTGCAGTGGCATGATCACAGTTCACTGCAGCCTCCACCTTCTGGGCTCAGGTGATCCTCCCACCTCAGTCTCCTGAGTAGCTGGAACTAAAGTCATGCATCAGCATACCCATCTAATTGTTTCTTTCTTTTTTTTTTTTTTTTTCTTCCAGAGATGAGGTCTTGCTACGTTGCTCAGGCTGGTCTCAAATCCTGAGCTCAAGCTATCCTCCCGCCTCAGCCTCCCAAAGTGCTGGGATTATAGGCGTGAGCCACCATGGCTGGTCCCGAGAACTCTTAATGAGGGCAAAGTACCACCAGTCTCTGTTCTGGCCAGCCTGGGTCTCCTTGCTGCTCTAACCCCAGGCGGGAGAGGAGGCCAAGGTTTCATATTTACCCATGTGATCCGCACAGCGGATCATTGGAGGCCACTCCCACTATTTCTGTTTAATAAGATGAAAAGTTAAATACCATGCCCCAACAAGAAGCAAGGCTGGAGTTCAAGTCTAGACGGTCTCATTCCAGAGCCTGACTTTCCTAGCTATGGCCTTAGCATCTCTGGCCTTGTCCTGAAGAGTCAAGGGAAGGAGATAGGCAGCCCTTGTTAGCCAAGAGGCAACATCCATCTGATAAATTTTCTCCGAACGCTTCTCCACTAGGTACCATGAGAAGCACTGGTTCATGAGGGAGGATCTGTGTGCCTGGGATGGCATCAGCCACTTGTCCTCATGTGGTGCATAGTCTAGAGCAGGCCATGGGCAGGTCAGCAGGCAATTCCAGCCCTCAGGGTGGGCTCTGTGCTGGGGATGAGCCCAGAGCACTGTGGGGGTGAGCAGCAGGGCTCCCCCAGGCAGTGCCTGGGCCGAGGAGGGCCCCCCGACCAGGAGCATCCAGGCAGAGACTTGAAGAGTAGAGAGGAGAGTTATGGCATGGAGAGCAAGGGGCAGGGAGGGGTCAGCAGCTGAGGTGGAGGGGGCCGCGTGTTCAAAGGCCCGGGAGAGATGGCACAGCACGTCCGGGGGACTGAATGGCTTTAGAGATCAGAGGTTTCTCTGGGAAGGTTTGAAAGCAGACAGTGAGACTGTCAAAGCTGTACATGAGAGAGATGACTTTGGCTATAGCTAGGGAGTGCACAGGATGTGGGGACCCAGCCTGGAGGAGCTTTTGCAAGGACACAGGCTGCAGAGGGCAGTCTGAGCGAGGGTGGGGCTGCAACGGGGAGAAGAGTGGCAGAGGCAGGCCTGTTGGCAAGGGCCTGGAATCCACCAGTCGCAGTGACCAGGGAACCAAGCAAGCCGAGGCCTTGAGGGGTTAAGTCACACCCCCCATAATGGGCTAGATTCGAACCTGAATCTGCCTTGCTTGAAGGTCCACGCTGCTTATCTAGGCTGGGAATTAACGATACTTTCAGTAAAGGTGCAGATAGTAAGGGTGGTAAGCTTTGAGGAACTAAAGGGCTTTACTGTAGCTATTCAACTCTGCTTTCCTAGGGCAAAAGCAGCCTCTGACAATACGTAATGTCTGGGTGAGGCTGGAGTTTCTGTCACGGATTTTGGGGTGGGTGGAGGCACCCTTCCCAGGGCACATGTGAGCAGGCTTCTTGCCACCGTGGCTGCTGCTGCTGAGAGGCTGGGGAGGAGCAGTGATGGCTTCGTCCCCAGGCAGAGCTCCTGTGGCACTGCTTCGAGGGCCCTCTGTGGATCCGGTCCTCTCTGCAGCCCTGCAGGCAAGCAGACTGAGCCCCAGGCAGGTGGAGTAATTTGCCCAGGGTTATGGGGACAGAGCCAGGAGCCAGACCTAGGCATTCTGGCTTCTAAGTGCCTGCTCCTGGGCTACTACACAGAAACTAAGTTTTGGACAAGTTGGGTCAAAGAACTTGTGGGTCCTCCCAGCAAAGATGCCAGGCAGACAGTGGGACTCACAGGCCTGGGTTCCCCGAGAGTCTTCCAGACAGGAGCGGGGGCTCGTGTGGGAGCTGTGGCTCCAGAGGCAGCTAAGGATGCAGAGTGATGTGGGGGAGGGACCGGGGGAAAGCTGAGCCCCAAGGAACCCCAGAGAGAAGCAGAGCTGGAGCAGCCAGGGCAGAGTGCTCTGGAACCCAGGCGAGGAGTCGGTCTCAAATTGAAGGCCAGGGCGAGACCGGGGACACAAGCCCCCACTGGACTCTGTGACAAGCAGCGCCTCGCGTGACTATAAGAAATCACGGTGCACCATTTCAGGGTTGCTAGAAGAGTAGGTTTTAAATGTTTTCACCACAAAAATATGATCGTATGTGATGTGATGCAGACGCTAATTAGCCTGATTTAATCATTCCACATGGTAAACATTACTTTGTGCTCCATAAATGTATATGATTATATGTCAATTAAAAATACAAATTTTTTTTTAAAGCAGCTCATAGATCTGCATCATGGTTTCAATGGCATGGGTTGGGGCTCACCAAGTCTAGAAAGACAGAACTGTGGGCTGTCAGAGCAGAAAATTCCAGGGGAATTCAGATGCTCACTAGATAACTGATAACATTGAGGGATTATTATTAATTTTCCTAGGTGTAAGAATGACTTTGTAGTTATACCTTGTGATGGTTAATACTGATTGGCTTGAAGGATTCAAAGTATTAATCCTGTCTGTGAGGGTGTTGCCAAAAGAGATTAACATTTGAATCAGAGGGCTGGGAAAAGCAGACCCACCCTTAATCTGGTGTGCACCTGCTCATCAGCTGCCAGTTAATATAAAGCAGGCAGAAAAAACGTGAAATGAGTGAGACTGGCCTAGCCTCCCAGCCTACATCTTTCTCCCGTACTGGAAGCTTCCTGCCTGTGAATATCAGACTCCAAGTGGTTCAGTTTTGAGACTCGGACTGGCCATTCTTGCTCCTCAAGCTTGCAGACAGCCTACTGTGGGACCTTGTAATCATGTAAGTTAATATTTAATAAACTCCCATATATATATGGGAATATATATATATATATATATATATATATATATATATATATATATATCCTATTAGTTTTGTCCCTCTAGGGAACCCTGACTAATACAGATTTTGGTACCAGCAGTGGTTCTAGAGAAACAGAATATTCAGGATAGAGTTGTTTTGTTGGTTTTGGGGTTTCTGGAGTCGGCTGTTTTAATATGATTAGACCCAAAAATGCTAAGGACTCTACTTATAGTAGTATGGAGTACGCTGATAGTCCTTGGCATGAATTGTTTGGAGAGTTACGCAAAATAAATGCATTTGACACTCGTGATTTACCGCTTGCGAGAGGCAAGGGGTTTAGTGACTCTCTACATAATACCTTTGACCATATGTGGAGAACCAAGGAATATAATGAAGCTGGTTGGTTGCTCCTGAGTGCAGTGGACGAAGTGATGAAAGAAAATGATGAACTCAGGGATTCTGTCCACCAGCTTCAGAAGCAGATACTGAGTCTCAAATCTGCTAAGATTGCCTTGAGTGAGAGGCTTAACTCCTGTAGAGAAAGAGCTGAAAGTGTGGAAAAACAGACACAAGCTCCTAACATGTGAGTGGCTGACCTGCAAGTTAAGGTGCATGCACAGCTTTGCCAGGTGTCTCCTGTTAAAGTGAGGGCACTGACTAAAAAAGAATGGGGGCCAGGCGCGGTGGCTCAAGCCTGTAATCCCAGCACTTTGGGAGGCCGAGGCGGGTGGATCACGAGGTCAGGAGATCAAGACCATCCTGGCTAACATGGTGAAACCCCATCTCAACTAAAAATACAAAAAACTAGCCGGGCGTGGTGGCGGGCCCCTGTAGTCCCAGCTACTTGGGAGGCTGAGGCAGGAGAATGGCGTGAACCCAGGAGGCGGAGCTTGCAGTGAGCTGAGATCGCGCCACTGCACTCCAGCCTGGGAGACACAGCGAGACTCCGTCTCAAAAAAAAAAAAAAGAATGGGACTCTGGAACCTGGAATGGGGATGTGTGGGAGGACCCTGATGAAGCTGAGGACACTGAGCTTGTCAACTCTAATGAGACTTTTTTGCCAGAAGAAACAGCTTCCCCATCCCCAGTAGTGGCAACATCCCAGCCTATTGTTGGACCTTGTGATCATGTAAGTTAATATTTAATAAACTCCCCTTTATATATATATTTATATAAAAATATTTTTATATATTTATATATTATATATAAATTTGCATTTTACATATGTACATATTATATATTTTATATATTATATATTTTATATATAATATACATTATACATTTTAATGTATTCTATATGTACAGTCTATTGGTTCTGTCCCTCTAGAGAACCCTAATACATATGTTAAAGAGTTCTTATAGGGATATATACTAAAAGTATTTGTGAATAAAATGATACGATGCTGTAAACCTCTATATATGATATCTGAGAGCTGCTTCAGGATCACATGGGATGGGAGTAGGAGGATGTTTGGATGAAACCAGACTGGCTGTGGTGCCTTGTGGTTGAGCTGGGTGGCGAGCGCAGGAGTGTTCTAGACACGGGCGGGCCTTGGAGATATTGTGGGTTTGGTTCCAGATCATTGAAAAAGGGAGTCACGTACATGTTTTGGCTTCCCAGTGTATATAAAAGCTATGCTTATACTATACCATAGTCTGTTCAATGTGCAAAGCATTTTGTCTGAAAAAACGCGGTACATACCTCAATTAAAAAATAGTTTACTGGCCAGGTGCAGTGGCTCATGCCTGTAATCCCAGCACTTTGGGAGGCCGAGGCAGGCAGATCATGAGGTCAGGAGATCGAGACCATTCTGGCTAACACGGTGAAACCCCGTCTCTACTAAAAATACAAAAAATTAGCCGGGCGTGGTTGCAGGCGCCTGTAGTCCCAGCTACCCGAGAGGCTGACGCAGGAGAATGGTGGGAACCCGGGAGGCGGAGCTTGCAGTGAGCCGAGATCGCACTACTGAACTCCAGCCTGGGTGACAGAGCGAGACTCCATCTCACAACAACAGAAAAACAAACACACAAAAAAACTTTACCGCAAAAAAAGACGCTGTCACAGAGACGCAAAGTGAGTACATGCCGTTGGGAAAATGGCACTGACGGCAGGGCTGCCCCAAACCTTCCATCTGTAAGTGACACAGAATCTACAAAGCACACTAAGGCCAAGTGTGAGGGTCTGATGCGCCTGCACTCATCTGTCTCCTGTGTATGCTTCAGATTTCCCTAACTAGAAGTTAAACAACAGAAAAACAGGCAAAGGGGGAGAGTTCTCTCGGGAGAGCGTGGCTGGGGAGGAGGAGCAGGGCGAGGGTTTGAGAGATGCCTGGGGGTGGGGTGAGAAACTGCCATCAAAGCCCTTTCGAATCTGCTGTTCTGGGTGCACTCTCAACAGTGGGGTGGGTGTGAACCCTACTTTTGCACGGGACGCGGGGCCCTGGGAGGGGCGGTCTGCCCGGCCACACCTGTGGAGACGATGCTTCCTTTCTCTGTGTGGATGACCCAGCTTTTCCTGTGGTGCAGAGCCCACCTGCAGCCCCCTGTCCACCCTTAGCTCTGCCACTCACAAGAGACCACAACCCTTGCGGGCTCAACCCCAGAGAAGGTCATGAAGGCCCAGGCTGGTGGTCCTCCCTCTCCCTGGCAGAGCAGCTGAAAGGCGGGCTCACGCCTCGGGGGAGCAGCTGAAGGGCAAGCCAGTACCTCGGGGCTTTCTGCTCCCGTCGGTGCCAGCAAATTGCTGAGCAAGTGGGTGCTGGAGAAAGAGGCCTCCACTGGCTGCCAGTGTGGCGACCCAGAGGGGTCCCAGGGAAGCTGGCTAAGGAGTGAAACCCAGGATGGTGAGAGGTGTGGGAGCCTTTCCAAATGCAGCAGTGGGCATCGCGCGATGCTCCACAACCTTTATCTACAGTGATGGAAATCGGGTGAGTAATAACACCATCCTGCCACCAAGGTCTCCTGGGCACTGGCATCTGCCGGGCTGTGCGTGTGAAGCCTGAGCACAAAAGGGAACACCGGCCTGGGGCCAGGAGGACGCCCACTGTGACCACGGCGGGGGTGGGCCTGGCAGGACCTCAGGGTCCCTGGGGCCAGTCTCAGGAGTGGATTTAATTTTTCCCCCATACACAATGGGGATCTCCTGAAGGGTGGAAACAGAAAGTGAGGGGATGGGATTTGCATTTCACAAGGGTCACCCCAGCAGAAGTGTAGAGGATGGGTGGACACACCAGAGGCTTCCCTGAGAGCCCCCGCCCAGAGAGGCCTGGTTAGGCTCACACCCATGAGCACGGCGCCTCCCTGCCCTCTGGCCCAACATTGATGAGGCTGGGGCCAGGGCCATATCCTCCCTCTGGGGGCTGTGTCTGCCTCGGGGCACCACAGTTCCCTCCTGGGAGCACCTGAGCTCCCTGAGCAGCTGCTCCTATCACCCGCCCTTCACGGTCCTTCTCACCCACTCTTCTTGGCATTGCATCCCCATGGTGCTTTTGGGGTGCTGACTCCTGGGATTTTTCTGTTGTTTAACTTCTAGTTAGGGAAATCTCAACAAGGCCCCCCACAGGCCTCAGCAAGAGGGTGTCCCAGGATAGCGTATGCTGCAGAGAGCCTGAAGGAAGCGGTGAGTCCTGAGATCCTCCCTGGCATGGGGAAGGGGTGGGCCAACCTCCCAGTCACTCAGCAATGCCTGTGCACGGCCTGCTGTGGGCCGGGTGCAGTGCCCTGGAGAATCACCCCCACGGCAGAGGCACCTGCATCCCAGAACCTCTCCACTCTGCACTCCTTGGCGAGGGCTTCTTAGTGCGTTTGTGCATGAAGGGAACGTCTGAAATAACACGAGCTGCAGCCCAGAGGGTGGGACGGAGCCCAGGGAGCCACCTGCAGACCTCAGATAAAGCTGGCTCATCACTCTCGTCTGTGAAACAGAGCAACGGCTCCCACCCAGGGGATGGTGACCATCTGTGCCCAGCGCACAGTAGGCTCTCGGCAGATGTTCATCCATCATCCAGGGTCACGTAGATGGCCCTGCAAGCAGCCCGGCCCACCGGCATCAGCTGGAGAGACTGGCCACAAAAATGACAGGGGCGGCCTGTGGTTTGCACAATGTCATTATCGTGTGATATGTTAATAATTACCCAGGAAGCCCTCAGAACGTCGAGGATGAGATATTGTAGCCTGTGAAGTAGGGGGTTGTGACGTTCATTACCCTGTAAACAAGTGCCATTCACTCTTCCCTACAAACACATGTTTTCAAACTAGCATCACTGAATCCTTTTAATTTCACTTAATAGGCACTAGGACTGGCTTCATTTGTCACTAGGGGGAGCTGAAACAGCTAGAAGCTGTGCTATTTTTTTTTTTCTCTCATTCCAACCAACAGTAATTAAAAACTTGGCACACTTAGAAGAAAGGTAGGACCCATATTGTATGACAATTTTTTCTTTCTTAGAAAAAAAAAAGCAAACAAATATTTTCAAGACACTTCTCTGTCTTCCATAGCCACATGTACACCATAAGCAAAAAAACACCACCTAAAGCCACCAAGTGATTTTATTGTATTTATTTTGTGAGAGAGAGTCTCACTCAATTGCCCTGGCTGGAGTGCAGTGGCACAATCTCGGCTCACTGCAACCTCTGCCTCCCGGGTTCAAGCGATTTCCAGCTAATGTTTGTATTTTTAGTAGAGATGGGGTTTTGCCAGGCTGGTCTCAAACTCCTGACCTCAAGTGATCCGCCCGCCTCGGCCTCTCAAAGTGCTAGGATTACAGGCACGGGCCACCATGCCCGCCCCGCCCAGTGATTTTAAATGCTGAGCGTGGGTGTTGGTCTGTCTTCTTTTTTTGGTGAAATTTGTGGGGCTAAAGGCCATAGTGCTGGACACTGGGCTCTGACCTGAGCTCAGCAGCCACTCTCCATTGGGTGTAGAAAAAAAGCAAGTCCTGGCTCCCTTTTTGGGGAAAACCTATGTTGCTCCTTTTGCTGGACTAATATTTAACATGCCTGAGTAACCATGTAAGCCTCAGTCTCAAGCTGCGATCGGCGGTGGGCAGAGCAGGGACAAGCCATTACAATATCCAGGCTCACAGCAACCGCTGCAATAAAACTGCCAGGAATGGCTTGACAAGCAACAGCAGGACCTGCACCAGGAGCACTGCCAGGCCAGCAGCATAGTGCTGGAGGGACGGCCAGCTCCCGGGAGCAAGCACGGACAGACGAAGAGGAGGAGGACGGCAGGCATTTCCAAATCCCTTTCCTATTTAACACCTTTCCATCAAAATCCCAGGAGCATTTGCTTTTTTTTGAGAACCTGCCAAAATGATTGTAAAATTCATAGAATGGCTGAGAAATGTTAGAAAACAAAGAGGAATAAGACAAGCTCTCCTGAACATGAAAAAAATGTGTAATAAACTGATACAAATGAAAGCTTTAGAGGTACCAGGGCAAAGATGTCTGTGGAACGAACGAACGTCCTCAGACAGACTTGACTGTGTGTAAGAATTTAAAACATGACTAAGATGCATCACAAAGAAATTAAAAATCAATAGATGGTTTCCGGGGAAAAAACGTCTCTGGAAACAAGTGATCTATTTAGAAGCTCACTTCACGCCAGGCTCAGAATTAATTCCAGGAGGACGAAAGAGTTTAATGGAAAATATTAAACCATGAACATTATTTTTAAAAATCTGGGTGAATATTTACTTGGTCTCAAAATAGGAAAGAAAGATGCCTCAGATCTGGAGGTTTGAGCACACACATTTAAACACAATAAAATTAAAGACAAACAACAGAAAGGGAAAAGTATTTGCCATAAACATGATCAAACATGATATCCCTAATACATAAGAAGCTCCAAAAAACCAACATGAAACACTGGGACCCATTAAAATAAAATAAAATGGAGACCAGGCTTGAGAATCCCCTGAGCAAAGTCCGTTAAGCCATGGAGACAACCTTGACCTTGCTGGTTCTGCAAACCTAAACAAAACTGAACCTGGGCTATTTCTTGTAAATGCCCATATTAAAGAAAAATAAAACTTAAGCCCAACCAATCAGAAGCTGCCAGCAACTTACTGAGGGCACCTCAGGACGTTGGCTGTAGTAACTAGTTTGGAGATAGAGATGCAACTAAAGGCAGATATACAACTCGTGATATGGTTGGGCTGTGTTCCTACCCAAATCTCACCTTGAATTATAGCTCCCATCATTCCCACATGTTGTGGAAGAGCCCCAGTGAGAGCGAACTGAATCATGGGCGTGGTTTCCCCCATGCTGTTCTCATGGTAGTGAATAAGTCTCATGAGAGTTGATTTTATAAGGGGTTGGCTCTCATTCTGTCTTGCCTGCCACCATATAAGATGTGCCTTTCGCCTTCCACCATGATAGTGAGGCCTCCCTAGCCACGTGGAACTGTGAGTCCATTCAACCTCTTTTACTTTACAAATTACCCAGTCTTGGGTATGTCTTTATCAGCAGCATGAAAACCAATACAACTAGGGATTTTCTAACAGTTGAGACCAAAGAAGGCAACAACATAGTCTTAAATCAAGTATTTTCTTTGTCCAGCTCCCATGTTCACACCATGAAAACCTTCCCCTTGTGTTCCCTCTGCAGAACCCCAAAGCACCTTTGGATTGGTGCTGCCTGATTCATAAATTGCTGTCTGCTCAAAGAAACTCTTCGAACATTTTGGGTCCATTTACCTTGTAACAGACCCCCCATGGGAAAAATGACCATGAGCTCCACAGGCATTTAATTACAGACCAGTCATTTAAAAGCCCATCTAGGAAAATAATAATGAGATACCATTTTGCCTAACAAACTAGGAAAGATTTAAAAGCAGGAGGGAAGAGGAATGGACCCTGAGACCTGTATCTGGTCACCGCTGCAGGGTGTCAATTAGTTAAAGTATTTCAAAGGTGAAAAATGTTCGTGTCATTGGACCAGAAATTCTGCTTCTAGCGTTTTATCCCAAGGCAGGCATTGGAGATGCTGGAAAAGATTTGTAACAGTGTTCAGAGTAGCTTCATTTCTAATAGCAAGGTGCTGGACTCATAGCCTTGTGCAAATGTATTGGATGATGGAAAATAATGGTAATAATGGGTTATCTATGGAGGTTTATCCCCACCTGGGACCCAGCCCTGCCCACTCCATCTGGTGCCCCCTGCCTCATCCCTGGCCTTGGCCCCCGTGCCTCATGCAGCAGCGAGCCCACCTGTCCTGTCTCACACCCCCTCACACAGACATAATGCACCCGACATGCACACAACCCGGGCCACAAACACAGTCAAGATGGGTCCCAAGCCCCACTCTGAATCACAGTGAGGCTCTTGAGCCCCTCCTACGTAGACATGCTGGAGCCCCCACTACTTGCAGCCCCCAGAAGGAGGCTACAGACGCCAGGGGTGGCCATCCCAGGTCTGGCTACTACTAGACCCCAAAGCACAGGGCAAGATCTGGAGAAAGCCTGTGGAGGAGGAGGCTGGGAGGGGCACCTTCCTCCCCAGAGAAGGGCCATGCCTGTGCCCGCACTGTCTACAGGGGCCCAGGAGATTCCGAGGCACCTCCTAGACTCACTGGGCAGACAGCAGGCATGCTCACAGCATTTGAGGGCTTGGTGAGGTGGGCTGGGGGCTTCTGTTCTTTCCCTGGGAAGCTGGAGCAGTCGGGGGCTTTACTCATTGATTTATCCTTTCTCCTGATTCACCCCAACCCAGCTTCCCAGCTGTAGGCCCCGGAAGCCCCCAGGACCGCCGAGTGACCCGAACCGTCGGTGGCAGGGCTCAGCAGGTGGGGAAGGTGAGCTGGCTCCAGGGATGAGCTAAGGGTCGAGGGAACCACGAGGCCACAGGCTCCAAGGAGATGGCCTGTGTGGGGACATGGCACCTCTTTTTATTTGGAGGCTCTGTCCTTGGGCAGCTGCCATGAACTCTGGCGAAAGAGCGACCCTGGGGATGACAAAGCCGCATGAGGGGTCCCAGCAGCCGGTGTGGGTGTCGGAGGGCCCTGCTCTAGGAGAGGGGGCCTCGCTCTTGCAGTTCCTGGGAGCTAGGCTGGGGGCCATGCTTGTCCGCGCCAGGATCCCCCATGGCAGAGTGGGTAGAACCTGCCTGCCCCTACTGTCCCCACAACACAACTGGGGCTGGATCAGTTTTCGGTCAGCGTGGATTCAGAAACGAACAGAAAACCATGGGCTTTGGCGTGTGAGGCCAGCTTTGCTGTTTTGTTTTGTTTGAAAGTTTTCATTGTTTTAGAGCTCCTGGGAAAGCACAGTGGTTGCAGGGCAAACAGGAGAGCTGGGCCGGGCACCTCTGGACAGGAAGCCTTGCTTTAGGCCCTCCCTGAGCTCCCTGGGCTTTGGGGCTGCTCCATCCCCGCTTCGAACTCAGGAGTCACTCAGTCACTTGTGCTTCTGGGCTGGTGGCCTGGGCTATGCCTGTTGCTCCTCTCCTTCCTCCCTTCCTGTCTAAATGTGTTTCTCTCCCTTCCTCCCTTCCTCTAACATCTTCAGAATGTTTTCTGTGTTCTGGCCTTATGCTAAGGTTCTGGGGATAAGAGGGATCCCTGCCCTCATGGAACTCAGAGAGAAAAAGACCCGTCCTCAGGTGGATATGCAAAGAGCTGCGTATGCAGCATGTTCTGGAGCAGAGGAAGAAACAGCTAGTTCCGCCCAGGAGAGAGAAGACAGCTGCCCCTCCAAGGGCTAGTGTGGATGCAGGGCTGCGTGGGAGGGAGGACTGTGTGTCCTGCCAGGGACGGGAGTGGGGAGCGGTCACCCCAGGCGGACACAGCTTGGTATGGGTGAGGGGGCACATGCTCAAGGAAGGGGGAGCCTGGGGGCTCTGGAAATACAGGCAGGGGCTGAGATGCCTGCTTGGGGTCTGGGCAGGAGTGCAGGCTTATCCTGTGACCAGGGTCCGTCCATGAATAGTGAGTGTCTGGAAGGCTGGAGCATGGTTCCTTTATACCCCACAGTGCCCGGAATGCTGCGGAACGTGGAGCTGGGCCTGGAACTCTGGCTGGGTCATCTGAACAGCTCTCCTGCTGAGGAAGCCACAGACACTGCCCATATCTCCACCAGGAAAAGTTCTGGCCGCCTAGTCAAACTCTGCCCATCAGCACTGCAGGACAGCTGTCATGGTGAATGCCCGGGTCCCCTTCTTCTGACGGTGGCACTGGATCTCCTCTAGGGACCCTCTTGCCTCACAGTTGGCCCATGTGGTCCAGGCAGAGATGACGCCTCCCTGGCTTTGGAAACCTCAGGACGTTGGCTGTAGCAAATAGTTGGGGGACAGATATGCAACTAAGGGCAGGCTGAAGACAGCCAGTGGACTTCCACTGCAGAAAAGGGAATTCTCTGTGCCTAGGGCTGTATGGCAACCTTGATGAAGAGCCTGACCAAGGAAGGAGCCAACTAGGAGGAAAGTGGATCCAAGAGGCCACATGGAGCAGCTTGCTGGGGCGCTGGATCCAGCCATGCCTGAAGCTGTCCCAGGCTCCGCAACTCTTCCAGTGCAGGAGTTAATAATGATTCTTCCAGCTTAAGCTTACTGGTGTTGGGTCCTACCTCCTGCATACTGCACT
Organism: Theropithecus gelada; assembly: GCF_003255815.1. NCBI lineage: Eukaryota > Metazoa > Chordata > Mammalia > Primates > Cercopithecidae > Theropithecus > Theropithecus gelada. Next base: position 53,462,586 of record NC_037670.1, on the reverse strand, counting down.
CCTTACCGATGTATTATTTTTACCAATTTGTAATGCCTGGGCTTGTACATCAATCTCAGCTAAAAATCTAAAAATGACCCTTTCTCTCTGAGGTTAAACAGATTTAAGTATCACATATTTGAACTTGAGGGGACCCAGAGATCATCTATTCTGAACATTTCATCATTTTACAGATGAGGCCAGAGAAACCGAGTCACTCACCCAGGGTCCCCGTCATTCACCAAATACTGACTGGGGCTGACCCCAGGCCAGGCACATTCTGGACACTCATCTTGTGAGCAGGACTGGTGTGATAATGGCAGCAATGAAGCCAGAACCTGAGTCTCCTCACTCACAGGTCTCCCCACAGCAGCACGAGGTCTCAAGGCCGGACTCAGAGGGGTTAAGCGACTTGCCCGTGGTCACGCAGGCAGTAAATGGTAGAGCCGACGCTTGGACGTGCACGTTTACCTATAGGCCCAGAGCAAAGTCTTAGTTTTCATAAAAGCCTTTGAGCATTTCGGGCCCACGAGTTTGTGATGCTCTGAAGCTTCCAGCCGAGGCGACGGAAGCTGGCCCAATTTAATTTCCTTTTCTGAAGGCCTACTTGCTCTAAGTCAATACGTTCGCAGTGTCTCTCCTCAGCAGATTAGGGTTATTACAAGGCAGGTACTTGGGCTGTGAGAAGCAGAGGCTAGAAAGGGAATGACGAACCGGCTTTCTCCTTCCAGGAAACTCTCTGCAGTGTAAACACAGAGCCTGGAGGAGTGTGCTGAGGCCGAACAACAGCTGAGGTGCTCACCTGCAGGGGTGGCACTGCCAGGCCTGGTGCGGGAGACGCGTGAGTTGTTCTGGGTGTCCAAGAGCCAAGCCCCATCTGATGGGTGGGGCGGAGCAGAGACCTGGATGCAGGGGCCGTGTCTAGGAATTTAATTTTTAGTTTAACTTACAGCAAGGCTGATAATGATCCTTCCCTAAAGCCAATCCCCCTCCTCATTTAGGGGTGGAAACTGGCTTTGTAAAACTAATAGAAGGCTGAGAGATTAGGAGTATGGGAGAAGCCTGAACTCAGCTAAAATGTAAGCCTCCTTTTTTTTTTTTTTTTTTTTTTTGAGATGGAGTCACTCTGTCACCCAGGCTGGAGTGCAGTGGTGCGATTTTGGCTCACTGCAACCTCTGCCTCCTGGGTCCCAGTTCAAGTGATTCTCCTGCCTCAGCCTCCTGAGTAGCTGGGATTATAGGCAGGTGCCACCATGCCCAGCTAATTTTTTGTATTTTTAGTAGAGATGGGGTTTCACCATGTTATCCAGGCTGGTCTTGAACTCCTGACCTGGTGATTCACCCGCCTCAGCCTCCCAAAGTGCTGGGATGACAGGCGTGAGCCACCGCACCCAGCCCATAAGCTATAATCCCTCACTGCTCAGGAGTCATGTGACCAGAGGTCACAAGATTAGTGACTTCCCCAGTTGCTTCTAAAGATAACATCACTATTATGGAAACTAAGATTGATCTTTGGAGATGCTTTTCAGACTTTTGCATTCTGAAAACGGACTGACCCTACCTGGATTCATGACTCACAGCTCAGGCGGTCCTGTGGCCCCACTCAGAGGTGGACTCAGCAGGTGAGGACCATTTCTCACGCCCTGTGACGGCATCCCCAGCCAATCAGCAGCACCTGCTCCCCAGCCCGAACGCCCACCAAACTGTCCTGGAAAAGTCTAACCTCTGAGCCCTCAGGGAGACTGACTCCAGTGAGAATTCTGGTTGCCCCACGTGGCTGGGCTCTAATTAAACTCTGTCTTTACTGCAATACCATGGGCTTAGTGAACTGGTTTTGTCTGTGCGGCAGGCAGGAGGAGCCTGCTGGGCGGTTACATTCCCTTGTGTGAACCCCGGCTCCTGGCGCTGCTCCCCGCCTGCCAGGGCCCTAAAGTGGATGCACAGCTTCTGCCAGCCTGTGCACCCTCACCAGCTCTGCCTCTCCCTCCCTACTGCCAGGAGCCTCAGGAAGGAGCCCCATGGAAAGACCAGCCCAGGACATGAGTGCCTGTGTGGCAGATGGTGACAGTGTTATCTGCTGTTATGGGGACAGAGCCACCCGTTCCTTCCCCCTCCCCTTCCTCAGGATGAGGAGCTTCTGATTAGCCTTCCCTGCAGCCCTGCGATGAGACACTGATTCCACCTGCCTTCATCTCAGTGCATCTGGGAGGCCTTGTCTCCAGGACACGTCCCTGGGTGCAGGGTTTCCCCGGCTGCTCTCCTGCCCTGTGGAAGTTTGGGATTTGCCCGAATGACAAAGATATTCTGAGCACCTGTGGCAATAACCCTGGGGTGAGGAGCTGTTGGGGATGAAGCAGCTGTGGTCTAAGGGGGAGGAGCAGCATTAGAGAGAAGACAGTCCCGCTGCTGGGGGGAAGGCAGAGCTGTGCACGAAGCACCCAGGATACAGCACAGAGGAGAAATCTCAGCCCCACCTAGAGGGAGGGGACAGAGAGGGCTTCCTGGGGGCAGCAGCAGCTGCTCCTCCGGGGATAAAAGCCTAAACGGCACTTTGGGAGGCTGAGGTGAGCAGATTGTGAGGTCAGGAGATCGAGACCATCCTGGCTAACACGGTGAAACCCCGCCTCTACTAAAAACACAAAAAATTAGCCGGACGTGGTGGTGGGTGCCTGTAATCCCAGCTACTCAGGAGGCTGAGGCAGGAGAATTACTTGAGAGCAATTCTCTCAAGTGGAGGTGGAGGTTGCAGTGAGCTGAGATCATGCCACTGCACTCCAGCCTGGGTGACAGAGCAAGACACCATCTCAAAAAAAGAAAAAAAAAATGCAAAAAGGGTGCTTCAGGCCTCAACCAAGTTAAACTGCAGGGGCTGCACAGGGCACTCCGGGCGGGTATCACGCTGTGGGAACCGGCTCTGCTGACTCTCAGCACCTGCCTTCGAGCTCTGTGGGCAGTGCAGCGTGGCCACGTGGAGCTTGTGTGTGTGCGTGGAAAAGGCCTTGGTGGCGTGGGCACAGCAAGTAGGCTTTCCTTTCCCTTCTGTGGGACTGCAAAGGGTGCAGGTGGCAGAGCCCAGGCCTCTGGGCAGAGGTGAGTCATGTGGAGGGCATGCGTATGTTGAAGAGGAGGGGGCGCAGAAGGGCAGGCCTCTGGAAGGGAGGGCTAGAGCAGGGACATACATGTGGGGAGGGGAGGGAAGGGAGATGGGGGCCCAGTGGGGAAGGGAGAAGCCACATCGCACCGTGATGCTAACCTCAGAGGCCGGGCCCACCTGCAGCCTCTGCAGCTGCCTCCCCACACCTGGGCTGTCTCAGCTCCGCACTGCTAAAAAGCCCTTTGCTCCCCCACTCACAGCAGCACACTCACAAGTCTAAAAGGGGGAAGGCCCCTGAGTGACCATCCCTGGAGGAGCAGACACACCAAATATGGTAAATGCATGCAATGGAATATTACTGAGCCATGAAAAGGAAGGAAATTCCGACATCTGCTACAACTCGGGTGAACCTCAAAAACCTCACGCCGAGGGCAAGGATCCAGACACAGAAAGACAAGCATCGCACGGCTCCATTTGTACGAAGTACTGAGAACAGGTGAATTTGCAGTGACAGAGAGTAAGTGAGAGGCTGCCCAGGATGGGAACAGAGGGAATAGGGGGCCTGCTTAATAGGTATGGGATTTCTGTTTGGGAAGAAGAGAAAGTCCCAGCAGTGGATGTTGGTGATGGCTGCTCAACATTCTGAATGCCGCTGAATTGCACACAGAGGATGGTTTACATGTTACACGCATCTTACCACAATGACAGACCCATATGGTCTGGATGTGTCCCTGCCCAAATCTCATGTCGAGCTATAATCCCCAGTGTGGAGGTGGGGCCTGGCGGGAGGGGATGGGGACATGGAGGTGGGTTTCTCATGAATGGCTTAGTTCTCATGAGATCTGGTCATTAAACATGTGGCACCTCCCCCTCGCTCTCGCTTGCTCCTCTTTGTGCCGTGTGAGATGCCTGCTCCCCCTTCGCCTTCTACCATGATTGGAGGCTTCCTGAGGCCGCCCCGGAAGCAGAGACCACCATGCTTCCTGTGCAACCTGCAGAATTGTGAGCCAAGTAAACATCTTTTCTTATAAATTACCCTGTCCCTTTACAGCAGTGTGAGAAGGAACTAAGACACAAACAGCACAGACCCTAGAACTGGAGCTGGGTGCTGGGCACAGAGCTGGAGCCGGGCGCTGGGCACAGACCTGGAGCCGGGCGCTGGGCATCCAGTCTCATTGCCGCTTGGCTGGCCCTGGCGTGACCCCCCCAGTTTCCCACGCCACCCGTGGCTTCCTGAACCCCTTCCTGGCACCCCTCGCTTGCTGAAGCTCTTTTCTCTGGACGTCTGCCTAGGTCCCTGACACTCAGGGCCTGCCCAGGTGCCCTGAGCCCCCTGGATCCTGGCGTCCTACCCCCGGGCACAGGTGAACCCTAAGGCAGAGCTCCGACACCCACACATGCTGCTTGCAGTTCAGACACTGCGGTTCCCGATCCTCCTGTCCCGTGCTCCCCCCATGCCACAGGCTGACCCACCCCCAGCCATGGGGGCCAACTGGGGCCCAGTCACCTGAATACAACTGGAGAGCACAGAATCTGCCATAGTCACTGTCTGCAGTGACACCCACCCGTTACTGATGGCACCCTGACACCCCTTCCTGACAGCACCCTTGGCCCCACCATGGGGGGGCTCTTCTACAGCCAGGTCCATCCCTGAGGGAATACCGAGCTGTACCTCGGTGGCTCTGAGTGACCCCTTTGAACACATTTTCGTGCAAAGAGAGGCAGAAATACCCTATGCTCTTGGTGCCTCTCTCCATGAATCCTCATTTGTATGCAAATACTGCTTGGCCATTCCGGAAAAAATCTGCTGGGCTTGACCCTTGGTGCTATTGATTGGTTCATAATCATAACCCTTCCCAATTGCAAAAGGTCATCTGATGTGTTTCCCTCCTCTGGCCCCCGCAGTCCGCAGCTCCTGCTGGGCTGAGCCTCTGTCCTCAGGGACACTCTAATTATTTCGGAACTGAAGCAACACCCTTCTAAATCTGCACCAGCGGAACGGAGCAGGAACACCAGGCTCTGAGTGAAATCAGGGAACTCTTTCAAGTCACCATCCAGCGAGGAGGGTGAGCTTCTGTGGTCTCCTCGGCCGAAGGGAGGGCGTTGCTGTCATTACCTGAGGCACACTGGGCCCAGAGAGGGATAGGGACAGGATCTGATCTAAAAACAGACGTTGCTTCCCACTATGAGCCCCACAGAAGGCAGAGTCCCTTAAATCGGACCCGAGTCACATCTTATCTAAAAGGGGTGGAGACAATGGCCCATGTGGCTTTCCCAGACCTGCGCCCGGGGGTAGGACGCCAGGATCCAGGGGGCTCAGGGCACCTGGGCAGAGAATGGGCTGTTACCAGGTTACCAGGCTGGTTCCGGTCATCAGGCCACTGCCGAAGCCCACTGAAGGACTGATGCAGATACAAACATTTACCCCTCCCGATAACGAGGTTCCATTTCCCACACACCTAGATCCCCACTGAGTTAACGCCACGCTCGTAGAGCAAAGCCACAGTAAATATGACGGCCCCAGGTATCCAACAAACCCTTGAGGTCGCAAAAGCAAGACTTGACCATTCACTGAAGCTGTCAGGAAATCCCACCTCTCAGCTGAGCCCATCTTTTCCTGCCAGTGGCATGGAGACCTCAGCCCTGGCAGCAACGTGTTCAAGGAGGAAGAACACTGCTGGACACCTGAGGGGCTTGGGCACAGCATGCTTGGCTGTCCCCACCACTGTGGCCCTCTCTGGCAGTGGGGTTGGAGGTGCACAGAGCTTACCAGCCTCGCCGACAAAGACCTCCACGGGTGCGCTGGCTGGGCTCTCACCAATGATGTTATAGGCAGTCATTATTACTTCATAGCGCCGGTACTTCTTTAAATCTGCAGGGTTGAAGGAAACACGGATCAGCTTCCACCAGGACACCTTCTGTTCTTCCAAAGTTCCCCCTATGAACCACAATGAAGCAAGTAGCACCCTCCAAGGAGAGGAGCGAGGATTGTTAGAAATCTGTGAAATGCCTGCATCTTCTGTGACCAGGGCACCCTTCTTCTCTCCTCCATATTAATTAAGCACCCACCACCTTTAAGAAAAAGACGCATCCATCCTGTCCTGTGTTCAGGTAAAAGGCAGCATGGGCATGGAGCTCCCTCCTCTAAAGTAAAGGATTTAGAACAGGGGTCCCCAACCCCTGGGCCACTAACCATGACCTGTGAAGAACCAGGTTGCAAAGCAGGAGGTGAGTGGCGGGTGAGCGAGCAAAGCTTCATGGGTATTGAGAGCTGCTCCCCATCTCTTGCATTGCACCTGAGCTCTGCCTTCTGTCAGGTCAGCTTAGATTCTCATAGAAGTGCAAACCCTAGTGGGAGCTGTGCGTGCGAGGGATCTAGGTTGCGTGCTCCTTATGCCTTGCACGACCTTGCTCCCTCGCACATGCGGTTCCCAATAGGGTTTGCACTCTTACGAGAATCTAATGCCTGATGATCTGTCACTGTCTCCACTCCCCGCAAGATGGGACTGTCTAGTTGCAGGAAAACAAGCTCAGGGCTCCCACTGATTCCACACGATGGTGAGTTGTAGGATTATTTCATTCTATATTACAATGTACTAATAATAGAAATAAAGTGCACAACAAGTGGGATGCGCTTGCATCCTCCCAAAACCATCCACCACCACCTGGTCTATGGAAAAACTGTCTGCCACAAAACCCACCCCTGGTGTCAAAGTGGTTGGAGACCCCTGATGTAGAATACAGAACATAACCTGGGCCTGCCTTTTGGTTCAGAATCTCTCCTTGAAATTATGCACAGATGGAGTAAGACTGTGGCATTGAAAATGGAATGTGGAAAGACACTGGTAACCAAAGGCCTCTGAGACCTTAGTGGCCGTGTCCTGGGAAAGAATGGGCGTGGGCTGCCGCACACAGAGAGCTCCCCGGGGCAGGGGGCCAAGCGCCAGCTCTGCAGTAAGTGACAGGGTGAGAGTCGTTGACCTTTAAGCCAAAACATTCTGGAATGTTCTCCCACTGGTTAACACTGCTCTGTGGGTGGCTTGGCTTTTCCGAGGCCCTGTGTGTGTGCCTGGCACCTCTGTGCTGGTGCGGATGGTGGTGCGCTTGGGCCATGCTGGACCTGTGCTGCCCTGCATATCACCCCCACCCCTGCAGGATACTGGAACACAGCAGGCTCGGGGAGGGCCAGCCCCTCCCTCCTGCCTGGTCCACTTCCCAAACTGGCCAAGTTCCCTGTTGAAGTCGATCACATTATGGCTCCATGTCTAGTCCCTGAGTTGGATTTTGAAACTCCTCCCTAGCTAGGAATCAAAGGAGAAACAACACGGTTTGTTTAAAGGGCGAAGGGAGGCTGAGCGGATAAACAAAATGTGGTCTTTCATTCGACAGGATATTATCCAGTCTTGACTAAGATTCTGACGCCTGCCCTGACATGCATGGACCTTGAAGACGTTAAGCTCATGAAATAAGCCAGCCACGAAAAGACAAATACTACATGATTCCCCTTCTACAAGGTCCCCAGAGTTGTTGAATCCATCCAGACAGAAAGTTGAATGTGGGTGCTGGTGGGGATGGAGTATAAGGAGTTAGTATGTAACAGGGACAGTTTCAGTTTGGGAAGATGAGAAAGTTCTGGAGAATGATGGTGACGGCTGCATAATGGCCTGAATGTGCTTAATGCCACTGAACTGTACACTTAAAAATGGTTAAGAAAGTCCATTTTCTGTTATATGTATTTTACCACAATAAAAAAAGAAAGAGGCTGGGTGCAGTGGCTCATGCCTATAGCCCTAGCATCTTGGGAGGTTGAGACAAGAGGATCGCTTGAGTCCAGGCATTCAAGACCAGCCTGTACAACATGGCAAGACCCTGTCTCTTAAACAACAACAACAACAACAACAAACAATTAGCCAGGCATGGTGGCACAAGCCTGTAGTCCCAGCTACTTGGGGGGCTGAGGCAGGAGGATCACTTGAGCCAGGAGTTCAAGGCTGCAGTGAGCCGTGATTGCGCCACTGCACTCCAGCCTGGGCAACAGAGTGAGACTCTGTCTCTTTAAAAAAATAAAATAAAATAAAATAAAAAGAGAGAGAGAGAAAAGAAAAGAAAAGAAAAAAGAAAGAGTTTTGAAATTATGAACAGATGGAGTAAGACTGGCATTGGAAATAGAATGTAAAAAAAAATAGAATGAAAAAAATAGAATAAAAAAATAGAATGAAAAAAAATAGAATAAAAAAAAAAAAGGAATACAGAAGCTGGAGAGATCTTGTTCTATCTGGCTTTCCTCTCTGTCCCAAACTTGAAGACCAGATATTAGTAAATTTCCCCAGCCTCTGTTTCTAGAAGCTTCCTTTCCTATCTCCCTGGTGGTTTGGTATGTGGAGACACAGTGTTTGAGAGGCGATTCCAGAAACTGGAACCATTAATCCAGGCTGGTTTTCCCTTGCACTGAGAGGCCGGCTGGCTCTGGGCACAGTGTGTGCGCCTCGCGGCGTGGGCTTCCCGCTGAGAGCGCACTTACGTGTTAGTTCACACATGGTCGATGTGGAGCTGCTGTTCACCGTCTTGAAGCTGCTTTGGGCTATTGGGGTAAGCAAAGCAGAAAGGCGGTTAGCACGCAGGGACACGGCCATTGCAGGAGATGTGCGGCAGGAATGAGGGAGACAGGCGCCTTACTGGGATGCCAGCCACTGCCCACGCTGCACCTCCCAGGGCAATAAAGACTCCACTGCCACCCACGCTTTCCACCCGCTCCCAGTGGGGGCTGCCACACCTCCTCATAAACACAAGGCACCCCAGTCCCAGACAGGCAGGGTGCCCTCACCACTCCGATTCAGTGAAACACATTAGTTTTTGGCACAACTTAGTGCCAAGTGGCAGGACACCTTTTCTCCCAGTCACCCCAGGGCAGCTGCAGCTGACTCATGCTCATGCAGGGAGCCCCGGCTGGAGGAGCCGAGCAAACCACCACAGGGAGAGCTGCGCGACCAGGTGCATAAGTCCAGCGCATCCCGGGGCCTTCTACTGTGCTGTGTTTTGATTTTGTGACAAAGCCCAGGGAGATGGTAATTGTCTGGTGGTCAGCAAGGGCCACCTTCGGGGTGTGCCAACAGTGCAGACCACAGTGCTGCAATTTCCCATTTCCGACACTCATCAACACCATGCCTGGCGCTGTGTTGGGGTCAAGCTGTGTGAGCTCAGGAGCTGCCGCCGTCTGCACACGTGGCCTTATGGAGGGAACCAGGTGCGTGGAAGGCCCCGCAGCTGGCTTTGGCGAGTGAAGCAGGCAGCCCCGATGCCATGGGGACAGCAGAAAGAAGGAGGGCGCTGTCCACACGGTGTGTTCTGGAGCTGCTCCCTCCTCTGTCCCCGGCACGAAGATGTCAAGGGGCAAAGAATATTTTTGTGACACCATTTGCTGGGTGCCAGGAAATGAACCCCCTCTAACCTCCGTCCAACAGAGGAGGGGTGGGAGTGGGCAGCCATCCCTCCCCAGGGTTCTAGAAGCTGCCTTGAAGGCAGCTGGGCCCTCGTCTGAGCAATGATCATGGCGCAGTGCAGGCCGAGCCAAGATCAGCCCGAGGGTGAGCACCACGGGCTCCATGCTGAGGCTGTGCCTGGTACAGACAGGTGGGGCCTATCCCTGGACTTGGGTTTTGCAACAGGTTCCCACTGGCCCCTTGCCTCCATCTCAGGCCCCAAAGCCCTTCCCCACTGACGCGGGGAGCATGCAGTCCCTGGAGGCCTGGCAACCGCTCTCCCCTTAACACAGTCTGTGGCAGACAAGGCCCCTCTGCCTCCCGCAGCTGCACCGGCCTGCCGCACACCTGCACTCCGCGTGCCCCTGGTGGGTAAACCTGCCTGCTCCCTGTTCCCAAGAGCAGGGCTGCCTCTTCTCTCAGCCTCCTCCACGGCATTTCCCACCATTATGTGCACTAAGCAGATGCCGAGGGTCCCCTGGGACCCTTGCTCCCCGCGCCAGGACAGAGGGGACAGTCTCACCTGTGAGCTCAGCACGTAAAGCTATAGGGCTTTTGAGCGTCTTGGCCTCGGTGCCTGACCCAGCTTCATACTCCAGCTCCCGGTAGTAGATCCTGTATCCCTGAAGAAGGCCGTTCAGGCTTTCGTCCCTCGGAGGCTGCAAAGACATCACACCGACTCGGTCACACGACGGGAGTCAACCCAGCTGGCCTGCAGCGGGGCTCACCTCCACCCGTTTAACTAGCCAGCTACACAGAAGGAAGTCGCGGGTTCCAGCGACAGGTGTCAGATTCGTCAAGAGGAACCCAGGCAGCTCCCAGGGCACAGCACCGAGCTGTGGAGCCACTTTCAGAATGCCGGTTTTCACGTGCATGTGTGTGGGGACATGAGCACTTTGTCTCCCGTCCAGCTCAAATCCTCAAATGAGCCCCCAGGTTGGGGCAGGAGTCTGGGGACAGACGCGGATGGCGAGGAGGTTGGGTGCTGTGTGGTGAGCCCAGAGCAGGGTGGAATCTCGAGAGGCGGCCTGCTCTGAAGTACCTACCAGCTGACCCCACCCTCCCTCTCAGCCCCCGGCCACCCAGGCTGTGACTGCCTTACCGTGCCCCTCACTGATGCTTCCCCATGCCAGGCCACCCCCACTGTGCCTGACTCAGGCCTCAGGCTGGAATCCCCTTGGCCCCTCGTACGATGGCTGGCCCGGCCTATCGCCTTGCGGTGTGGTGATCTGTTTCAGCTGCCCCAGGCAACCAATACACCCTTGCCATCCAGCTCTCACCCTGCAGTTCTTACCAAGCCATGGCCAGGCACTCATTAGATGCACATTAGACTCCCATGGAATAGGGAGCATAGGCAGATAAGAAGTGGAGGTTCAGGTCTTGCTGGAATCTAAACACAGGAGTTGTTTTTGCACTCATCTGGGTGCTGACCCTCCGAGCATCTGGTCTCTCTTCTTGGGATACTCAGATGGGAGATAAGGAACAGGAACCTTCTAAGCTGTGACCAGGAGATGGCTGAAGATGAGGCCATGGAGCCTCGTCCAAGGACGGATGTGCACGGAACTTCTGGTGCTGTGCTCACTGTGAGGCCCTCACACCACAGCACCATCCTGCTCCCTGGGCAGAGCCGCAGCCTTGCCACACGAGAGTCCCTTTGCTGTGGGTTGAACTGTGTCCCCCTAAAAGACACGCTCAAATCTAAGCCCTGTCGCCTGTGAACCTGACCTTATTTGGAAATAGGGTCTTTGCACGTGCAATTGGTGATGACAGGGTCATACTGGATTAGGGGGAGGGTCCTAATTTGATGAGTGGAGGGAAATTATGAGAAGAGGGAAGTTTGGACACAGGACACACAGGTGGAACAACCAGTGAAGATGGGGACAGAGTCTGGAGTAATGCATCTGTAAGTGAAAAACACCAAGAGTTGTTGTTGGTCACTGGAAGCTGGAAGAGGCAGGAAGGATCCTCCCTGGAGCCTTCAGAGGGAGAAGGACCCTGACAACACCTTGAGTTTGGACTTCTGGCTCCCAGAGCTGTGAGAGAAAACGTTCTGCTCTTTCCAACCACCTAACGCGTAGTAACTTGTTTTGCGGGCCCTGGTAAATAACACATCCTTGCATCCAAACTCTCTCCGATCCTCACTCTCTGAACCCAGGCACCAAAAGGGGTTGGTTCAGAGAAATCGCTTTCTCTTTGGACTCTTGCTACTCACGAGGCAAAACCACACGTGGAGGAAGCGGTGTTCTTTGCACCCCAGGCTCTCTGATAGAATGGCTTGGATAGTGAGGGGGGCTTGCACTGCGGTAGCAACGAGGAACGACACTCACTCACACATGCAGCATGTGACACGCACACACCAGAGGGGCACCGTGTGTACCCAGCGGACTCAGGAGGTTTTCCAAAATGAGGTCTGCGACCACGTTAGCTCAAGCAGCCCCCAGGTCACTGCCATGCAGGGCTGCCAGCAGCCATCCCTCTCTGTGGACTTTCTGACTCCCCTACAATACTCCCAATTCAGCAAAAGCACGAAGGGATATAATCCCCCCGTAAGGCACAGAAAAGCATAACGGGAACACCTGAGTGGACTTGCTGGGTCTTTGCAATCCACATCCGAGGGGCCCTGCAAACCCACACCCTTAGACACCACTCCAGCCTGGACACAGCTCCACTCCTGGCCTAGGGGTGTTTGACCCCAGTGTGCAAACCCAGGGGCTGAGAGAGCTGTTGTTCGGGGGGCTGCATCTGAGTCCCCATGGTGTGCTTGTCAGTGCCCCACAGCCCTCTTCAATTTTGCAGAAAGTGACAAGGGTCACGTATCCATCCTGTGGGCTGCAGCCCCAGGTCCGAGGACTCCCGCTGCCCACCACGGAGCAGAGACGGGGACACGGCGCTGCCTGGCATCTGGCTCCAAATTCTCAAATGGAAGGTGGAGTTGGGCTAGTATCTGGGAGGGACTTTTTTTCTGCTGGCTTTTCCTTTTTCTCTCTTTACCCTTCATTGGCTACCACCAGCGGCTGAGGAGACCTTGGTGCTGGCTCTGCTCCAGCCTCTCTGCTCTGGCCCCGGCTGGCCGCCTTCACAGGGCCGGGGTGTACTCAGACACCAGGCCAGAACCGCTGAACCAGAACCCGGGACTTCAATGTCAAATGAGGCTCTCTTGTTTTTGCTTTTTTTTTTTTAAGCTATAAAAAAACAAGACACTCCGCTAAATCAGAATCTGAAAATGATGGTTCTGGAATTCAGATGTAACTGGGCATCCCAGGTTTTCTCTGGATACCCGCTCCCTCCCTGGCACTGCTTGCCTTCTGTCGGGACAACCTACAGATGGAAATGCCTTTCAAAGCGCCTCCAGTAATAGCGCTAGAGAAACAAAGCAGAGAGTGAGCCAGCACAGATGAGGGTCTCTCCAGGGTGCAGTGTACCCGAGGCAGCGGCAGACGATCAGCAAGGCACGGCAGGGTCCCTGAGGCACGTGGCCAGCACATCCGTCCACACCCTGTGGCCACTGACCACTTTCTCCAGCAGGGAGCCCTTCACCGGCTCATGGGGTTCCCAGCACTGCTCAACTTGCCAGGAAAACAAAATAAAACCCAAACCTGAGTCTGGGAAGCTGAGAGCTGGCAGAAAAGGAAGGAGGAAGAATGGGAGGCACAGTCCAGAAGCTGGATGGGGGAGCAGGCGGGGGAGGCTACAGTGTCTGCTGATTGTATTAAATGCTCTTTTTCTTTTCTATGATTTTGACGATAGAGCAGCGTTTGGGATGCCAGCAATAGTCACTCACAGGTGTCCTGCACTGCTCCTTTGCTCCTTCTCCAGCTCCCCCATCCCAGGCCCCCAGTCCCACTCTGCACCCCTTCCCTTAGGGCTGGGCATGTCAGATGGTCTCCTAAAAACCGGGGTGCTGACGGGGTTCGTGTTCAGTGTCCTCCCTGTGGAGTCTACAGAATCGCGTTCAGAGCAGCTTTTAGGTTTTCAGTTGTTTTACTCCCACTCTTTAAAAATTAGTCCCTTGTGCTAGGAGTGGGCACCGGTCAGCATTGCATGCAATTACAAACTGGCTCCAGACAGTGTCGTGGTGAAAGCACCACCAGAGATGTGGGGGCGTGGTGGAAATCCTGTGTGTGCATAACACACACACACACACACACACTTGCACATCCACTCACATCACCACACAAGGGGGTTCCAGGTCATCTGCTCTTTCTTTTCTTTGAGACAGGGTCTCACCCTGTTGCCCAGGCTGGAGTGCAGGGGTGCGATCAGAGCTCACTGCAGCCTCGACCTCCTGGGCTCAAGTGATCGTCCTGCCTCAGCCTCCTGAGTAGCTGGGACTACAGGCCTGCACCACCACACCCGGCTAATTTTTAAATTTTCTGTAGAGATGAGGTCTCACCATGTTGCCCAGGCTGGTCTTGAACTCCTGGGCTTAAGTGATCCTGCAGTTTGCTCTTTCAAACTCTAGCCCTGGTTACTGAGACTGAAATTAAAACCCTTATTTTGTAAGGCATCCTTCTTCAAACACAACTGTTAGCCACATTGAAATAGAAGGTTTACTTAACCTCCTTTTTAGAAGAAATATAATGGATGGAAAAGTTGGAAAAGTCAGTATGTGAGACTGAAGAGAGGCGATTCTCCACAGGTCATCTGGCTTTCAGAGAGAGGAGACAGAGTGGTTTCTGCACTGAGCCACAAGCAAGTGTTCTCCATGGCTGTTTGCTCTCCGTGGTCATTCTGCTGACTACGTCCACAGGGAGGGAGGGCAGTGCCCGGAGCCACCAGGAAGGCCTGGTGCTCTGGCTCCTTGAAAAGCTGCACCTGTCTCCTCACACTGACTCACCAAGAGCTCAGGGCATCTTATGGGGGGATCACAGACAAACACTGAGCTCCGCCACTCGGAGAATGTATTCCAGCCTTGCCATCTCATTGCATCTATGAGATCTCCTGAGCTATCGTGCACCAGGTGTCAGGGAGTGAGTGAGGAAGGCGGCTCTGAAGCCTCAGAGAGGGCGAGCTCTGCAGGGAAGAACTGGAGGATAACTGCAGGGAATGGTGTTTGAGCTGCCCTTGGAGTAGGAGGCGGCTTTTGATGAGGGGAGAAGGGCTGGCCCTCTGTGAGGCGGGCACGGTGCCTGGTATAGCCCCACTAGACGGGAGTGAGGGGTGTGAAGGGCAGGGGCAGGTCTGGGTGGGTCTAGGAGCAGCAGCCAGGCTACGGGGACAGTTCCCAGCGCCTGAACCAGGACTACCCCAGGTTCCAGGTCAGTCCCCACTTGGGTGGGCTCCCCAGAAGGAGACTGGCCGGAAAGGAGCTTCCTCCAATCCACTGGAGCCACGGATGGGCTTGGTGGGTTCCTGGGTTACTGCTATTCCCGGTAACAATCAGTCTTGCAAAATGCACATACAGGAGCCCTTTGCTGAAGGAGCCCCAGAGACTTCCAAGACCCTGGGGGCTTCTGACTTTCCTCTCCCGGGCCGCTGACAAGCACACAGAAACATGTCCCTGCTAAAGGCTTTCACCCAGCACGTGGCTGTGCACCCAGAGAGCCTGCTTTTTTTGCCCAAGGCTCCTGGTCCACCCAGATGGTCCCAGGTGGTCCTGCTGGGAGTCCTGTCCTTGCTGTTCACACTGGTGGTGGGGTGGGAGTGGCTGGAGTCTGGGCAGTGAAGATGAGAGACCTCAGCTTCCATTTCTGGACTCTGGACTGACTATCAGCAGGACAAAGAGGCGAGCAGACAGATCAAAAGCTTACAGGCGGGACTCTGTAAGTACCAGCCAAGCAACCTCACCCTGAGGTCGCCTTCAAAGCCTCCCTCTCGCCCCAGATTAGACCCGCGGCAGCTCCAGGCACTGGGACCTCAGAAGGAAGACTGCAGAGGCCTCCAGCCAGCTCTGCAGATACACAGACGAGACAGGATTACAGAGAGCGCAATTTACTTTTGGGGGAGGAGGGAAGCTCCGGTGGGGTGGGGAGCGCTGGATTCAATTCACCAAAACTATCAACTAAGCAGGAAGTTAGGAGGTTGAGACGATAAAAATGTTCTCCCTGGGGACCAAGTGTGGCTTCCCAGCCTCTGGGGCGGCGGGAAGATGGAGGGGAAGGGGCCGAAGGTAACTGATCTTGGACTTGCAGATATTTCTAGCCAAGGTGAATGAGACGATTTAGAGTTATGAGAAAAGGCCAATCTCCCTTGCCCAACAGACAAAATGTCCATGAGCCCCCGGGCTGGGGCCACATATGGCCCACAGGCTAACTGATGCTGTCTGCACCAGAAATCCCTGAAGAGTCAAAATGCATCCCCTCCCAGCAGGCGTCTTCCAGGCTTGGGGAGGGGTTACAGGCGGCCATACCCCCAGAGGGTGGCTTCCTTGAAGGCAGCAGCTGGCGGAGGCCACTCTGTTAGCAGGTGCCATCTTCCCAGTGGGAGCCTCACTTATAAAGGGCCCGGTGCCTTCACGGAGATGCCCAGGCCTGCCCGCATGGGGTTCTGAACTGGGTTCAACCACATTTCCCATTCCTGGACTTTGGGATTAACCTGTCTATAATCCGTGAAACAGGCTCTCCAACTCCAGAGGTGCTTGGAGGCATCAGTAGGGTAGCTCCATGGAACCCACAAGGTCAAGGTCAGGCTCTAGATTCGGGTCCTGGCCTTGCAGCCACCTTGCAGTATAAGCTTGGGCTGGCTGCTCAAACTCCCAGGCTCAAACCCGTGCCCACAACAGGCAGAAGTCTGGCCAGATGGTCTCCAGAGTATTATACGACTTTAAACAAAAGGTTCGCTTTCCACCTCAGACCCGTATCCCCAGCCAGCCCTTCGCATGTCTCTGACTCTGCATATGCCCAGGGGCAGGCCATGTTCGGGTCTTGTTCATGTTTAAATGCCCACAGCACCTGGGCCAGGCCTCAGCCATGACGGATGCTTAGCCAGAGCCCTGGGGTGGAGTGGGACTTGCTGGAGTTCAAGATGACCTCATCTGTGTGTCACTGCACCCTGGCTTGGCCATCTGTGTGGAGAGAAGCTTGAAGGGAACTGGGAGCCCCACCTCAAAACACCTTCCCTCGGCCTGCCATGCCTCAGAAATTCACCAGCAGCCTTCTGGAGGTTCTTCATTTTTCAAAAGCCTGTTTGTTTTGTTGTTGTTGCTTGTTTTTTCCAAGATGGAGTCTCACTCTGTCGCCAGGCTGGAGTGCAGTGGCATGATCTTGGCTCACTGCAACCTCCTGGGCTGCTCACTGCAGCCTCCCGGGTTCACGCAATTCTCCTGCCTAAGCCTCCCAAGTAGCTGGGACTACAGACACGCACCACTATGCCCAGCTAATTTTTGTATTTTTAGTAGAGACAGGGTTTCACCATGTTGGCCAGGATGATGTCAATCTCTTGACCTCGTGATCTGCCTGCCTCAGCCTCCCAAATTGCTGGGATTACGGGCATGCCAAAGCAAAAGCACCTGTTTAAATGCAAATGACCTGGTAGGAGCGTGCCTGGGTTTCATCACCAGGTAGGGGAGGCAGGAGGAAGTCAATGCTCTGGGGAAGACCTGGGAGGGTGGGCATCTTGGAGGCTGCAGGGTTGAGTGGAGGGAAGGCCTGGGGGTGGGAGCAGGCAGGACCTGCATGGAAAGCCTCCCTCCTTCCAGCTGCCTGCACAGGGACCCCTGGGCCCCTTGCCATTGCTGGCCTCTGTGGAACTTCCCACCCAGCTCCCTCTGCTGAGGTGGGTAGCATCAGGGCAGGACCTAACTCTCCCAGTTCTAGAGACAGGGAGCTGGGCTGAGGGAGGCTCAACCACGTGCCACTGTCTCCTGCAAGTTCAGGTAGAGCAGGTGCCCAAATCCCAATCTGATCCGGCCACCGTGGTTCCCCCGGGCATCCGAGCTTTCACTCTCCATCCTGTGCCTTCTGCTTTGTGGAAAGTAGGACAGGGATTCTCTCCGGAGTTTGTTCCTGATGGTTCTGAGAGCACAGGAGGCTCTACACGCAATCCCCATTAGACACAACACCAGCGATGTCACCCGTGAGCCTTTCCTTGGGCTGTACCAGGGGCCACGAGCTTCTCCAGCCTTTCACCACAGGAGCCCATCCGTCCCACAAAGCGCGTTCAGATGCCCCTCCAGCCAGAGTTAGTTTTGTTCCTTCTGCTGTCTTCCTAGCAATGCCTTATAGAGCCCACCACGCTTAATGAAAGCTCTTCAGATTCTGCGGACTGCCTCGGTCCCCTCCAGAGCTCAGCACCCCATGCAAGAGCTGGTCCTCTGTGGGTGATGGCACAAGTGGAGAGAAAAAGAAACAACTCCAAGATGTGTGAAGCGGTGGGATGCCTCCCCGCCTTTGCCCAGGCAGATGTAACCCTCCTCTGGGAAGGTGCCTGTTACACTGAGAGCCTCCCGCATGATGTAATCAATTGCTTAGTAATTTTTTCCTTGCTAGAAAACAGCCTCAAAACCCACTTACAGGCTGGGCACAGGGGCTCATACCTATAATCCCAGCACTTTGGGAAGCCAAGGAAGGAGGATCGCTTGAGTCCAGGAGTTTAAGACCAGCCTGGGAAATACAGTGAGGCTGCATCTCTATGAAATCTTTTAAAGAAGTAGCCAGGCATGGTGGTGCACACCTGTAGTCCTAGCCACTGGGGAGGCTGAGGTGGGAGGATCTCTTGAGCCTAGGAGTTGGAGGCTACAGTGAGCTATGATTGCTCCACTGCACTCCAACCTGGGTGACAGGGAAAGACCCTGTCTTTAAAAGAAAACACAAGGCTGGGCGCAGTGGCTCACGCCTGTAATCCCAGCACTTTGGGAGGCCAAGGCGGGTGGATCACCTGAGGTCAGGGGTTTGAGATCAGCCTGACCAATATGGTGAAATCCCGTCTCTACTGAAAATACAAAAATTAGCTGGGCATGGTGGTGCAGGCCTGTAATCCCAGCTACTCAGAAAGTTGAGGCAGGAGAATCACTTGAACTCGGGAGGTAGAGGTTGCAGTGAGCTGAGATCGCATCACTGCACTCCACCCTGGGAGACAGAGGGAGTTCTAATCCTTAGTTTTCAAACAGAACTGGACCCCATGCAAGGCAAGGATTGACTGTCCTACTAAGAAGAATCAAGCCTGACAGTCTACTATGGGAGGCATTTAAATGGGTCTATAGCCTTGAAATTACAGCCCGTGTTTGCTTTTTTTTTTTTTTTTTTTTCCGAGACAGGGTTTTGCTCTTGTTGCCCAGGCTGGAGTGCAATAGTGTGATCTTAGCTCACTGCAACCTCCACCTGCTGGGTTTAAGCGATTCTCCTGCCTAAGCCTCCCGAGTAGCTGGGATTACAAGTGCCCACCACCATGCCCAGCTAATTTTTGTATTTTTGGTAGAAACAGAATTTCACCATATTGGCCAGGCTGGTCTTGAACTGACCTCAGGTGATCGACCCGCCTCAGCCTCCCAAAGTGCTGAGATTACAAGCGTGAGCCATTACGTCTGGCCCTGTGTTTGCATTTTTAAAGAGATTACTAAAAAAAAAAAAAAAACAAAAAACAAAAAAAAAACACGTTTACAGGTGAAACATTTTATTTGGAATGCAAATCTATATTTAAACTGAGTTTCTTTTTCTTTGTTCTTTTTGTTCTGATGCAGTAAATTACTCATAATTTTAATTATACTTCAATTGCCTGGCAGTTGACAAGCATTTATTTCTACAGGACGTTGTATTGACCACCTCCTGTTCGTGCAATTAGTTTGTTCTGTTGGGCTCTGGAGGGGGATGGCTGAGGCACACACCAGCCCAGCTCCTCCAGGCGGCACTAGGCACGTCCCTGAGCTGTCCAGCAGCACCAAGG
Source organism: Theropithecus gelada (assembly GCF_003255815.1). Taxonomy (NCBI): domain Eukaryota; kingdom Metazoa; phylum Chordata; class Mammalia; order Primates; family Cercopithecidae; genus Theropithecus; species Theropithecus gelada. Next base: position 53,443,215 of record NC_037670.1, on the reverse strand, counting down.
CGGGGCTCAAGCTCTGCACCATCCACTGGGGCCGACAGCAGGTGATGCCTTCACAACCCTTGTTTGGTGGAGGTGACGCATCCCAGCCCTGACACTCACTGCCTTTATAGGAAAGAAGCTTACCTAGGTGAGGTATTGGCAGGCTGCTGCTATGTCGACAAAGAAAATGGGAATTTTCTGGTAGGATTCAGCATGGTACAAAGTGCCAATGTTCTTGTGGTCGACCGTGTTGGTGCAGGTTAGGAAACAAGCACTTGGGACTTTGTGTTTCCATTTTGAATGTCTCTGACCTCCCACTGGAGACGTTCACGGGAGTCAGGGCTGAAGCTCGGGTCTGGGGGTCTGGTGGGCCCCAAAGACTGCAGATGCTGCATGAGACCTGAGCTCAGCTTTGTGACCTTCTGTTCTTACAAAGGAGGAACCCGGAGCCAGGGGTCCTCTCAGGGCCACAGTCGCCCAATGGTAAGTGTGGGTGGGTCCTTTGTCACTTTGCCAGTGGCTCCCAGACAGATCAGGGGCTGTGGCTTCCCAGGGGCAGGGGTGGGGCCCAGGCTGTTTTCTTGGTTCCCACGCTGGCCCCCTTATGCTCTGGTAAGCTCAGCAGGGTTGAGTGCCACAGAAGCGCTCTTCCAGTTCCACCAGGAGACGCTGGGACATTCTTTCATGCCCTGGAAATGTTCCTATCCTACCCAGAGAAGGTGGATCCCTTAGCCAGACAAAGGCAGCCGGGACGCAGCCCTGCACACCTCCATGGACACTTGAAGGAGATTACACGCTCTTCACAGAACCCAGCTTGTTAAACGCCCACTCTCTATCCCTCAGATAAGTGGCAGTAGCAAATGATATGCGGGTGAATCACATAAATTGCCACTTTCATACCTCAAACATAGTCATATTTCATAGGATCATACAGCAAGACAGGGGAAGCGGAGCCGCTCCCAAGCTCCCCTGGCTGGCCCCACCCACGGCCCAGCCAGGCTCTGGTCACTGGGTTCCTCTCTTGCATCTCTAGCACCACGCACCTCAAGCCCATGCCCAAGAAGGCTGCGGCTGGCGCTGCTCACTCAGCACGTCTCTCTCCCGGCCCAGCAGGTATCTCTGGCACCTACTGTCCTAGCCTGGGCCTCGTCCTCCGTGCTGCAGAGTGAAGCCACTGCTCTTTGGAGTGGCCCCTCTGCAGGGCCCTGGAAGACGCTGTCTGGGACACCTGCTGGTGGCCTCGGCTGTGTTTCCCAGCATCCCGTCCATTTCCCGCAGCCCCTCCTTTCCCCAGAACCCCTTCCTGTCTCCCCCTTCCGTACCAGTGGAGGGCATGTGGCTGGGAAACCCCCTCGCTCTCCAAGGCCATGTCCGGACCATTGTTCCCCTCTTGATTTTCTCCTGATTTCCCGAACCATCATTCCCACCTGCTGCCTCGGGCACCCTGCCATTGTCCTTGAGGACAGCATCAGCTCCGAGGAAAAATCTCGCGCCCACCAGACTGCCCTCCTGACCCCAGCCCAACCCCAGCTCCCAGCAGCTACTCCTAGGCTGACCTGGCCTCGCGCCGCACCTGCCCCACGCCAGCCCCATCCCACCATGTTCCCAGCTCCCTGGCAAGGCAGCCCCCACTCTGGCCGCGGGAACTTCCCTGCGGGCCAGTAGCTTCGACTCTGCCCTTGCGCTTGGCCCCCTGCCGGTCCGTCTGTTGTGTCTGTTGCCAAGCCAAGTTCCAGCCCTGGGGAAACTCAACATCTGCCTGCCCCGGACCCGGGCCACACGGCGCAGCTCCCCACCCCACTCTTCAGCTGGGATCTCCCTGGGGCCTGCAGCCCTTCCTTCGGCAGTTTTGTCCCTCTGTTATATTTGTCGTCAATGTACTTGTTAGTAAGCATTGCCCAAAATTGAAACTAATGGAAAGAGACGGCAGCGTGTCCTTCAATGCCTTACTGGAGAATTGTTGAGCAGGCCCACCAAGGAGTCTGTGATTATCTGGAAGAACATGCCTTTGTTTGACTCACTGCGCACTGGAGATTAAAGACCCAGACTTAGCCAGGCACAGTGGCTCACGTCTGTAATCCCAGCACTTTGGGAGACTGAAGCGTGTAGATCACCTGAAGTCAGGAGTTCAAGACCAGCCTGGTCAACATGGTGAAACCCTGTCTCCACTAAAAATACAAAAGTTGGGTATAGGGGCATGTGCCTATAATCCCAGCTACTTGGAAGGCTGAGGCAGAAGAATCGCTTGAACATGGGAGGCAGAGGTTGCAGTAAGCCTAGATTGTGCCAATTGTGCCATTGCACTCCAGCCTGGTGACAGAGCAAGACTCTACCCCAAAATAATAATAATAATAATGATAAATAAAGACCCAGACTTCGAGAAAATACGTACAATCCGTAGATATTTTGTTTGGTTGCAGATTACTTCTCTAGAAAAGCTAACTCCAGTGGTTGCAGTTTTACTGCCCTGTAGGGCAATAACCAATTTGTGTATACATAGAAGCCTTGCTCCAACATCCTCGGTGAAATGCCGAGACATACCCAGTTCCTCCAACACTCTCAGACTGACCTCCCCATCCTGCCGGTCCTCCTGAATAAGGGGAGTCAAGTTCACTCTCTGCGTGCATCGCAGTCCTGCTTCCCATGTTTTGGAAATTACACTGAGATGATAATTGACACCATTTCCCCCTCACGTTTGTGAGTCTGAGGGGGTGTCTCCTTGGTTCTACACTCAAACGCTTAGCTCAGGGCTCCACTTGCAGTCCATGTCCAACCATCGTGGCTGAATGTGCAGGGAAATGAGAACACATTTGACAAAATGCATGTGATTCCCCGCGCTCTTACCTGCCACTGTATCAGGACAGAGGACGTGGTGTGTGGCGTTGCTGAGACAGATCCCGGGGGCTCTCCTGGAACTGAAACACACAGGAGAGAAAAGCGGGGATCAGGGTGGTTGTTATGTTCTGCCGCCCTTCCCAGGGCCACCCTCAGGGAGTGTGGGAGGCTGATGAGCCCTGCCTCCTTCCTTCTCCAGGGGTCCCCTTCTCCTGCCCTTCCTTGGGGCTTCCCAGAGCTTCTCCTTCAAAGCCTGTGCCCGGGATAGGAGGAACCCAACCCTAACAATGGCCCTGAGAAACAGACCCAGACTGGGCTCTCTCTGTGGTGGACATTCTGAGAGCCGCCCCTCCAGAGACGCTGTCCTGGAGCTCTCTGGCTCGAGACCTTCCCTGCAGGGCTCAGATCTTCTGGGAGAGGCAGGGAACATATCTTTTTTTTTTTTTTTTTTTAGATACCTAGGTGAGAGCTACTTTTCCTGAATAGGACACATGATCATGCCAGGTCACTTGGTTTGAAATGCTAAAGGGCTGTCAGGAAAGGGGGTCAATTTCTGGTGAGGCTGCAGCTGGCTGGGACAGCAGGGTAAAGTAAAGAGGGATCTGCCATGGTTCTGCTCTGCTCTGTGGAGGGACAAGGTTGGTTTGACCTCTGCCCATGGCCATGCCCTGCACTCTGGCCAAACTAAACTTCTTGTCATCTGCCACATCCAAGAGATCTTCTGTGCCCCTCTTCCCTGCCTCCTCTGCTCCCTCCAAATCTGTGTGGTCCTGTCTTGGCATATTGAACTGAACTCTTAGCCCTCCCCAGCTGTAAGATCCTGGGGGCCCAGCAGAAGCACGACATGCATTCTACATCCAGTCCATATTCACTGAACGGAATGAGGATCTTCCCACAGGCCTGCTTGTGCATCTAGCAGATGCCTCTCCACTCAGAACCCAAGATTGGGTCCCAGGGTCACCTGCTCTGTGATTTTCCTCTGGACCTGAGAGGCACCCCCTCGTCAGCCCTGGCAGTGCCTGCATCAGTCACACCTCCACCGTCCCTGTTCTGCTTTAGGAATGGGTCTCCCTCCAACCCTCTTAATCTCCTATGGTTCCAGCTTAATGGTGGGCCCTCTAGCCAGCTTCCTGACAGCCATGGTGACACAGCAGTGCCATTACAGGGAGTTCTCAATGTCCTCGAGTTGTGAGGTTGTGCAGAGAAATAGAAATCACTGTAAAAAGAAACTGTTCATCAGTAAACCGTACACATACTCAGAGGACTCTCCCTACCATGCCAAGGGTTTCCCAACCCCTGGAGAGAGTCTGTGCCTGCCAATCTCTAGATAGTGTAAGACAATACAACACAAATACAATGCAAATCCATTGCAAAAAGAAAACTGCACATCCCAGGAAAGACGATGACAAGATAGGTGCATCAAAGCCTGATTTGAATATCAAAGGATAAGAAAAGCCTCCGGAGTCTGAAGAGGCCCTTGAATTTTTTTTTTTTCAAAAATGGTCCTTTTGGATGCCACCCTGGAGGGCAAAGGAGGCTGTTGCACTTTGCTCTCACACAATCTGTCAGAGAGATTATGACAATGACATCAGCTCGTGTGGGTTTTTGTTCTTTATTCTAAGATTTAGTGCTTAGTTGCAAACATTACCTCAACTGTGTTAAAGGTAAGGTTAAAATGAATGCATTTATATAGTTTTTGTTTTGTAATTTAGTTGCTGCAAAGCCTTTCCCTTGTGGTTTAGTGTGACATTGGTCCCCACTTTAAGTGGGGAAGGCTTTTCCAGTTACAAGTAGCCTGGGCCTCCAGGTTTGCTACAATAAAGCTTTGCAGTATTTGCATGTAACCTGCACACATCCTCCTGAATACTGTAAACCATTTCTAGGTTACTCATCAGTCCTCCTACCATGTTCTAATTTATAACACTGTTATATAACAATGTTACAATGTTATAATTGTAGGCACCCTTATGAGTGATCTAGAAATTGTACAATGTCATAATACTCTCCAAACAAATACATAGTTGTTACACTGTATTTCTTTAATTTGTATTTTTAACTTTTTTTCTGAACATTTCAATCCACAGTTGGTTGAATCCAAGGATGTGGGACCCTTGGACAGTGAGCTCCTGGGGCTGATCCCAGCTCCTCAGGGCCCAGCAGGGTTCACTAAGGCCCTGGACCACCCCATACACCCAGGGCGGCTCCTCTCCGCCTCACTGGCTTTCCCCACAGCTCCAATAAACCCCCAGGATTTGCGCTCACAAAAGAGTTGGGCGAGAGGCAGGAGCCACAGAAGCCAGACAGTGCTTTTCTAGGGGCAGGTGCACTTTTCCTGGGAGCACAGCTGGCGCCTGTCGGAGGCTCTTGCGGGTTCTGCTCTGCTGGGAGTGCAGGGTTTGCAGCAAAACAGCCTCTGTGAGTTGCTGAGAAGCCAGGAATGGTTTGCTCAACTCCTCTGCTGGTCCCTGAGGCCAAGGGAGGCCTGTGTGGGAGAAACCACACTTTCAGGTCACCAAGAGAGCAGAACTGAAGATGTGAGGTCATAGGGTGAGCCAGTTGGAAATTGGTTTATTGGAAAATTCTTCCACTGGAGCATTAAATGGAAAAGACAGTGCTTTGGGGGTAGGCTGCGGGAATGATGATGAAGCACTGCTGGGTGAACTAAGTGCTGGGTTTCCGGCCTGGGAGCTGAGCTATTCCCCACCATCCATTCTTTTCCATCCCACCCGTCCTGTGATCACCGCTGGACGCGGCTGATAGAGCTGCCTCCTGGGCTCACCACAGGCCTGGGCCACACAGAATGACAATCCATCTTCAGGCCCAACGCCGCCGAGATAGGATGGAGCAGGTGAAAACACCACCTGGAGCTCTGAGGAGACCTCACTTCCCATCACTTACCTGCGCTGTTGTCAAAGAGCGGCTCGTGAATGAGAAAAATTGGGAAAATCTCTTAAAACCCAGCTACCCGCTGACATTTATTTTTAATGACCCTATCAATTATTCAATTTCTGGGATGCTAATGGATAGTAGGGCCTTTGGAAGCCAATCAAAGAGCCTTCTATTCCATTTGGAAGCCCTTGAAACCTTGATTTATGACCACAGGCTGTGCGGAAACCCTCCGAGCTGTCTGTCACTAATGGAATTCTACTGCTTGCCACCGCTCCCTGGTGACCCCTTCCTGGCTTAAGACGAAAGTGGGGCCTAAGTGTCTCAGGCTCCAGGGGCAGTGGCCAGGAACACAGTCTGGGCCCTGGGTTGCTCACCATCCTGCAGCGTGGTCACCGCCTCTGTCTCCGAACTGAAGTCGCTGTCTCCAATGTCATTGGTAGCTTTCAGGCGCAGCTTGTAGGAGGTGAAGGGCCTCAGTCTGCAATGTGGAAGAGACTGTGACTGCGGGGGCCCTGCCTCCCTGTCCTGCCCTCAGGCGCTCCTGGTGAAGCCCTGGGAGGAGGGGCAAATCCCTCCCCTGCCCTGAGAGCTCTGGCCTCCTGTGTGGGCCCGAGACAGGTCAGCAAGGAGGCTGTTCTTGGGTTGGACTCAATCACTTCCTAGGTGCAGTGAGCAGGGGCTTTAAGAGGACCCTGGACCTGTACTGGGAGGAGCCTTTGAACACCTGGGTGGTCGAAATCCTCAGGGAGAAAGGAGCCGCACAGAGGGCAGTGAGTGCAGGGCGTCCTGGCCAGGAGGAAGATTCTGCTCAGGGCTCCTCGGGGAGGCACTGCCAACCCCTCACTGGAGCCACCCCTGGCACTCCGGTGGGCACATCACTGCTCCCCAAGGGATCCATAGAATTCCTCAGGAAGCGCTAATACCCTGGGCCCTTGTGCTGATCCAGAGCGTAAAATGAGTTCCCGCCTGATTCCCACGCTCCGTCCTCCTGGAGCTCTTTACTGGCCAGGCCCAGCCTCGCAGGGCTCTCTAAGGTCCACTTCTTGCCCGGCTGCAGGCAGAGACCCACCGGCCCCGCATCCCTACCATTCACTGGGGCTGACATGGTGCCAGGCACTTGGCAAGTGCAACCCCTTTCAACCCACGCGAGCTCTGGGAGAGGAGGCATTATTATTCCCATTTCAAGGATGATAAAACGGAGGCCCATTGCTGCAGGACTAGTAAATGGCAACAGTCACATGTCACTTTACAAAAGACCACATCCTGTCAAGCATCCAAGTGAAAAATGCCCCCAGCCCTTCGATGGAGATTTTAATGGGACTAATGCTTGCCTGAGGTGCCTTCTGGTGTTAGCACTTCAGGCCTACTTCCATCTGCTCACTCACCTTCCTTCCTCCCTTTCTTTCTCCCTCCCTCCCCTCCTTCCTGCCTTCTCTCCCTTCTTCCTCCCTTCCTGCTTTCCTTCCTTCCTTCTTCACTTCCCTCCTTCCTCCTTCTTTCTCTCCCTTTCACCTCCCTTCTCTCCTTTTCTCTTCCCTTCCATTCCCTCCTTCCTTTCCTTCCTTCCTCCTTCCTTCCTTTCCTTTCTTCTTCCCTTCCCTCCTTCCTCTCTTCATTCCTCCCTCCCTCCCCTCATTCCTTCTTTCTCTCTCTTCTTCCTCCGTTCCCACTTTCCTTCCTTCCTTCTTTCCTTCCCTCCTTCCTTCTCTCCCTTCCACCTCCCTTCCCTCCTCCCTTTTCCCTCCCTTTTCTTCATTTCCTTTTTCCTTCCTTCCTTCCATCCGTTCAGCTATTCCACATGCAATGGGTCTCCTGTGCCAAGCCCCATGCCATGTCTGAGACTAGACTTCAGCCAAACTCTTTTGTGCAGATGATGCTGGGATCTTGGTGAAGCCCTAGCTAGTCAGGGACCTGCTCTGCAGCCCATGCATACTCAGTCACTGGCTGGTTCCTCTCAGATGCCCTTTATTTGACTTCCGAATGAGCAAGTGAGGAAGTTGCTCTGTTCTCCTCCCTGGCGGGCAGTGGCTCTTCATAGATGAGGGCTCAGTTTCCAGACCAGAAAACTCGGGGTGCCTCAGGACTCTCAACCTCTGTTACTCATGTCTAAAAGTCTCCTCAACTATCACTCTAAGCCGAAGCCCTCATCACCTGAAACCCAGTCTTCTGTCCTCATTCCCAACGGAATCTGTAAACCAGTGCCTTTCAAATGGAACCCTGTGGACCCCCAGGACTCTGAAGCCTCTGACGTCCAGAGCCCCACATGGCCCGTATCAGCCAACAGCAGCTCCATGCCCATCGGGTTTATGCATTTGGGCTGGGTCATATTTGGCTTAAGGGAAGGATTCTGCTTTTTAGAAAACTGATAACCATTTTTGGAAATCATGATCAGATGCTATTCCTGCCTAAGACCAGGTGACAGTGTTTCTCTACCAGCTCACACCTCAAGGCATGCTTTTCTACTGCAACCCTCCAGAACCTGGTCTGGTCTTGCTACTTCCCAGTCCCTGACCGCAGGCACATCTCAGCCCCTCTGCACTCAGCGTCCACAACTGGAAAAACAGCCACAGAAGGCAGCTGGCCTTGGCCCCAGCTTTAATGGAGATGCTTCTGAAGTCCGACCACAAAATGACCTTTGCTCCACATTTCTGGGAGATAGCCTTTGCTAAGTTAAAACAAACAATCTCCCCTCTGTTCCTAGCATCCTAGGAGTTATTTTGTCTCGTCTGGGTGATAATCACGTGTTTTCTCCCGTGACCTCCCTGCCTCATCCACCTGCGCCTCCCACCATAGCCCCACTGGCTCCTTCTCCTCCTGTACCAGGAGGCAGCAGAGTGGGCATTAGGAACGTGGACCCCAAATTAAAACTGCCTGGCTTCCAGCTCCCAGTTAACCTTGGACAGCATACTTTGCCTCAGTTTCCTTGTCTGGGCTGATAATAGCACAGGCATCATGAAACTGATATGAGGCTTAAACTCAGGTGAGGCACTCAGCAGAGAGTCAGGCATGTGGTGCAAGCTTGCTACGGATCAGCTGTTCCTGTGGATCTGTAAGCATTCGCTCAGATGGCCCTGCCCTGTGTCTCCTGTGCCCTGTTCCTTCCCTTCATCTTCTGCATCATGATGGGTGACATTTCCTTGATGACTGTCTGTCTTTACAAGACTCAACATCCAAGAGGACAGGGATCGAGTCGGCCTCCTTTCCTGCTGTACCCCAAGAGCCAAGAACACCCAGGAGGGCGCTCAGCAGATCTGTGAGAGGAAGGATTGAATAAGGACGCTATTCCCCATCATTGAAGTTTCTCGGGGTGGGGAGGGGGGTTGCCTATGAGGACATATAAATACCAGAGTCACATCTGGCACACAGTAGATATTGCAGAAATGATTTGTTTACTTATTTATTTATTCACGATTGTGCTTACTTATTGATGTATTTGCTTTCTCACTGGCCTCTGGCATTGAATTGTAATTATACTCAGCACTGCATTGTTTAGTACTTCATGCTTTGCTATGATCTGGGGGTTTGGAGTCACACTGCAAGCTCCTTGAAACCCCTCTTTCTCCACTGTCCTGCCTGGATCTGGCACTGAGTCGGGCGCACGTGGTGTGCCGTAAATACGTGTCAGGTGGCTGGACAAATCAGCCTGGCTCCCAGACAAATGGGGTTGGGTGCACAGGAGGACAGAGAGCAGAGTTCCTAGCGTGAGGCCTGTGTTTTGCCGGACTCACTTCATTCAACAAGGATTGATTAAGTGTCTCTGCGAGCTGCAGGGAACACAGAATGCGGATCTGCGGGAGGTAACCCTCTCGGCCCTGAAACCAGGCAGAACGCAGCTCCGGCAGCCTACGGGAGGAGCAGTCCCACTGCCCAAATAAGACAGGCAGCGGGCAGAGCTTTCATCCCCTCTCCTGGCCCTGTGGTCCCAGACGGTAGCATCCTCTGTGCACTCACCCCAACCTGCCTCTTCACTTCCCTGCAGCGCTGCTCCTGTGGATGACTGGTCTACCTCCTAGGCTAAACGTCTGATCCTTGAGCCCCCTGCCCCCATTGCTCCTGCCATGCTCCCTCCTGTGGCAGAGCAGGACTTTGGTGACTCCTTGATAAAGGAACAAACGCACACAGGATGCAAGAACACCCTCCTACAACCCTTCTAACTGCCCCCAGTTCTGCATTCTGTTCATGCTTCCAAGCCAGCCCAAAACTCTGCTTTGCAGTGGGCCTGGCAGAATTCCAATGCTGGCTCCGCCACTACTCGCTGGAGCAACTCAGTGTCTCAGAGCCTCACTGTATTTGGCTATGGACATGGAGATAGCAGCACCGGGCTTCCAGGGCTGTTGTGAAAATGACATCACATCACCCATCCTCATGGAGTCGGGTGGATCGTGGTGCACAGCAGGCAATGAATAAATGTGATGTGCTTTTTCCTGTCTTCCCAAAAGCTTTCTCTGGCTCCCCCACCTCGGAGTCCTCACTCGTCCCCAGGAAGCCATCGACGCTGCCTGGTGCCTCCCCAGGCCTTTGCTCATTCCCCATGCCTCACTTCCCAAATCTCCGTGTACACACTCAGAAGCTGGATAGATTTAGGGATATTTTTGAGAAAACATCTGCCATCTAATCTCTTTCTTCTAATCATCCCAAACTCAGGAAATAAATAATTTGGGTAATACAGGACCCTCACTATCTGAACTTGCTATCAGAACTCTTGCTACCCCAAATCAACAACCAATATATTCAGAAAGCCAGTTTGTACTTGTACTGCCTCGGATGGCTAACCATATACACAAACTTGACCTCCACAGCCAAAGTGTTCTGGAATGGGCATCGGGGAAGGACATAGCTTAAGTTCCATGTTCCTGCCTCAGAGCTAAATGCAGAGTCTTAAACAGGAGGAGCTTCATTCATTCATATTGGTTCTAATATAAAATGGATGAGTGCTGAGCATCTTTCTAAAGCGATTCACTGCTGTCTTTATTAGCTTATCTGAAAGGCACTAAAAATGTTCTTAAGAATTCACTATTGGCCGGGCATAGTAGCTCATGCCTGTAATCCCAGTACTTTGGGAGGCTGAGGTGAGAGAATTACTTGAGGTCACGAGTTTGAGACCAGCTTGGGCAACACAGTGAGACCCTATTTCAAAAAAAAAAAAATTTAAACATTAGCCAGGCATGACAGCATATGCCCATAGTCTTAGCTACCCAGGAGGCTGAGACAGGAGGGTATGTTGAGCCCGGGAGTTGGAGGCTGCAGTGAGTGATGATGGAGCTACTGCACTCCAGCTCCGGTGACAGACAAAAACAAATAACCAACCAACCAAACACAAACACTTAGACCTCACTATTGTATCACAAAGAATATCAAGCTCATGTATCCCAGCCTTGGCCAAGTTCATCTGATTCTTTTTTTTTTTTCTTTTGAGACGAAGTCTCACTCTCTCGCCCTGGCTGGAGTGCAGTAGCGCGATCTCGGCTCACTGCAATCTCCACTGCCCAGGTTCGAGCAATTCTCCTGTCTCAGCCTCCTGAGTATCTGGGGTTACAGGCGCCCACCACCACGTCTGGCTAATTTTTGTATTTTTAGTAGAGAGATGGGGTTTCACCATGTTAGCCAGGCTGGGCTCAAACTCCTGACCTCAGGTGATCCATCCTCCTGCCTCAGCCTCCCAAAGTGCAGGGATTACAGGCATGAGCCACCACACTCAGTTCATCTGATTCTTAAATAATGGTATTTTTAAAAATTACATTATATGGAAAAAGAAAAAAGAAAAAGGAAGGAAGGAAGGAAGGAAGGAAGGAAGGAAGGAAGGAAGGAAGGAAGGAAGGAAGGAAGGAAGGAAGTCACCCGAATGGAGCTAGGGCCGTTGTGCTGACATTCATTGAATCCCTGCTGTTTTCCATGCTCATTCCATCCGGGCCTTTCTGTCTTCTGTTTGGACCCCCTGATCTATCCCATGGGAGAGCTCAGAGGAGGAGCTGAGCCCATCACTACCGGACACACAGCCACCCCCTGAGCCCACACGGCCACTGCTCTGTCCTAAAGTGACATCCAAAACCTCCAAGTCACACTGGGCTCAGAGCCCTCTTCTTCCTTTCTGTTGCATTTCTGTAGGTGGCTACCCCGTCTCACTTGAACCATCAAGCAGACACTGGCAATGCCTGAACACGTCTCAGACCCAACCCCTCTCCCTGGGGGTCTAGACCCATATTTCCTGCACGTAGTCACGGTCACCAAATTTAGACAGTTAAACTCTTTATGTTTTTTGGATACTTGCAGATTTCACACAACTGGTGAAAGTAAAATGTAGCTGTCAGGATTATTAAACAGGAAGGGAGATTACACTGTGGCAGTGTACAAAATATCGCCTTCCTGGGATTCTCCTGTGACATGTTCTCTATTGATAGGCAGAGGAAGCATTTGTCCTAGTTCTGGCCCATTAGGAAATTGACAGTGGTCTGTCCTATACCAAATTAAACTGTCTGTCCTGAAACACGGACCTCTCCTTTCCAGCATGACGTCCCAGGCACACAATTAGTCTTTTGGTTTCAGAAGCCTTCAGGAATAGTGGTTGGATTTTTTTTTCCTTCTTTTAGATGGTTACACAAAGGATGAGGTTATTTATATCTGTGAACACACTGCCGATTAAGCTAAGCATCTTGTGTAGTTTGTTAAGTCAGGCTGGGCGCACCCGGCCACACTCCCCTGACCCTCGGGGCTGTGCCAGGAGAATTCCAGGGCTCCGGGAGGATGGTATCTGCTACTAGGAGCGCCTTCCTCCGGAGGGAAGAGAACTGTGCCTCTCGAGTTCTGTTGCTGTCGCTCAAAGGGCAAGTGAGATGCTGGCAGGAACCTAGTGGACACTCTGACTCTTCCGATCGCCTTATTTCTTGGCTGCCAGTTCGCTGGCGGTCAGTAATGAGGCAAACCTTGGACTCACAGAGCTGGAGGGAACAGCAGGATCCCCGCTCCAGCCCTGCCTTTCACAGACGAGAAGTCAGGGTCCTAGCAGGCAGCCAAGGGTTGGACTTTTCCAAGGCCACGCGGCTACTAAGGGGAGACTGACTGCGGAAAGCTTGGTGTTCAGATGCACACGTGTTGGGTTTTCAGATGTTGCAGACCCTTGTAAATTAACTGCAGGACATGGATTGTGTCGATGGAGACTTGACCTCTGGCTCCCGGAATGTGACAACCACAAAAACCTCAGGAAATATCCTTTCCATTTAGAGATGTCGAGGCACCCGCATATGCGTTACTTAAGGTATCTCTGCCTCAACATCTGTGTGTGTAAAATGGGGATAGTGAGAAGTCTGGTCTCTGTGTTCACACAGTTGTTATGAACATCGTATGAAATGACAGATGGAAGTGGTGTTGAAAATGACAGGTGCTGGACAGGATGAGGGGATTCTGGCAATGATGATGGCGATGAGGATGGCGGTGGTGGTGGTGGTGGTGAAGTCCTGTCAAAGCTTTAACTGTCTGGAAGCTGAGTGACTAGAACACCAGGGAAAACACCTCAGAGGGGACATCAAGCTGGAGCTGCTGCAGCCTCGTTTTCCTAACATGAGGGGCATAACCACAGCTGTGGGGATGGAACAACTTTTCTAAATTCCAACCTGCCAGCATACGGACCTCACCAGATGTTGTGCCCTGCACGGGGGGAGACCAGGCAGTGGCTCTGGCCCTGCTGCGAACAAGCCCTGTGTGCAGGGACCATTCCGCCTCGATTTTCAGAAGAGCAGAGGGCTGCTTGGACCATGAGATTGGAGAGGGTGACTGCGCCAGGGTGGGTCCTTTGGGGCCGCAGAGAGCTGGAGCTGTGCACTGGGGCGCTGGCTTCCTTGTTGGTCTGTGGTCTCCAATGGGGGCCTGGGAGCCGCAGCATGGGTTCCATGGGTTCCCGCAGCTTGGCTGACCCTTCTTGGGCTGCTCAGAGACTCTGGTCAGGATTTGCATTTGACACCCAGCTGTGCCTCCTGGGGCAACCGTGTGGGGGCGGCAAAGGCGACAGTCCCATCCATGGCCATGACCGCCCAGAGGGCCTTATCATCATCTCCAAACCTTGCAACTCAAAGGCCAGGGAGCTCAAGATGCCTGAGAACCCGTCACCTGCCCCAGATCACTCAACGGCAAGCGACAGAAGCCAGGCTGAGCCTGCACAGTTCCAGCTTCACAGCTCTGTACCGAGATGCCCGGTGGGCCACCCCTCCCTGGGCAAGGGCTTCACCTCCATCATGGGCCTGGTCCTCAAGCCAAGGATGGGGGTTTTGGATGCTTCTCTTCTCTTTGAAACCCCCGTTGTTATATCTAGGACCAGCGACACCCACACTCCAATCAGCCCTCACTCCAAAGTCTGAACTTTGCCTCCAGGGCAGAGTAGGGCAAGGGTGGTGTTCTGAGGAGCTGCCAGGGGTTTCATCTGGGACCTGCCTCCCTCCCTAGGTTCAGGTTCAGCCAGGCAGGGCTGAGACGGGCAGCCTCCAAGATGAAGGCGGCTGGGCGACACGGAGGCTGGGTGGGGGCTATGGGCAAGTGACCGACTTTTCTGGTTGTGGTCTTCCTCTGTAAAGCGGGATCATGGTCTCCCCTCACTGGGTGACTGTAGGGACGCAGAGCTGACCAATGTGACCATCTGAGAGACAGAGGAAGCTCGGCCAGCCTGGAGACGACCGTCTCGTCCCCTCCACCCTCTTAGGCATTGGTGCAGGCTCCAGAGCCCTTGGACACGGAGGGACTCACTCTAAGAGCCCCACTCCACAGCCTGGAGTGTGAGCTCAGCAACAAGGGACCAAACTCTGGGCTGATGAGAAGCACAAGGCAGGTGTCACAGGTGGCCCTGCCCGGGCAGGGCCTGCAAACCCGACAGGCCCCAGGAGGGCCCAGGCAGGACACATGGTGAGGGTGCGGGACTCCTGGGGTGGCTTCCAAGCCCTAGGACGCCCATCTGTGTGACTGTGGCAGTTTCCTTGTCTGTAAAGAGTGGGTGAGTCTGTAACCGCAGTCGTGAGGACCCTGGAGGACCCACAGGACACCGCTGCTATTGTCAGTGCAGCCCTCTCCCACGCTGAGCCCACAGGTCCAGTAAATAACTGAGTGGATGGATTCTTGTCTTGTCCCAGGCATGCCCTCCCGTCTCCCCATCAGCCATCACTAAGGAAGCACAGCACTCGTGGTGCCATCCATCTCCCTGCTGCTTTCGAGAACGCAAGGGGACGCAATGTCCCTCCAGCCCTTGACACCTGAGGCCGGCCCAGCCCTCCTCCACATGGTCCCTTTCCCATTGCCAGCCTTGGGAGGGGCTAGGACTCCAGCCCACACGTCTAGCCCACCCCCCTGCTTTGCCAATCCCTGGGTCCTGGGGTGTTCAAACCAGCCCAGGAAGTTTGAACTTCCTGAAGATCAGACTCTGGGAAGGGGCTGGGGGTGGACCCTTGGAGGTGGCTCCAGGATCCAGGAGTTCTGGGATTCCCAGCATGGGGAGTGTCAAAAAGAAAGGGGGCCGGTGCTCTCAGGGGTACGCCTGCTTGGCCCACACAGACTCCCCACTATCTGGACAGGAGCTGGCTGGAGGCGGCCGGGGCACCATTCCTTGGGGGGGCTGTCCTCCTGCTGTCTTAGTACCTGTCAACGATGCAGGCTGTGGCCTCGTGGCTGATGGATGAGGAGTAGGTCTGCCACTCGCCCCGGGGCAGCTCTCGCACCTGCACGGTGAAGTACCGGATAGGGGAGGCCCCATCGCTGCCCGGGACCCACTGGAGCCGGAGGCTGCGTGCGGTCACTTCTGCCTGGGGTACCAGGAGCTCTCTGGGGGGTGCCGGCCGCTCTGCAACCAAATGAGGACAGACCAGGGACATGTGAGAGGCTGCCCTTCCCAAGGAGGATCCCCAGGAGATCGCTCTGTTGCCAGGCTGGAGTGCAGTGATGTGATCTCAGCTCACTGCAATCTCTGCCTCCCGGGTTCAAGGGATTCTCCTGCCTCAGCCTCCTGAGTAGCTGGGACTACTAGCATGTGCCACCACACCCAGCTAATTTTTGTATTTTTAGTAGAGACAGGGTTTCACCATGTTGGCCAGGATGGTCTTAACCTCTTGACCTGGTGATCCGCCCGCCTTGGCCTCCCAAGGTGCTGGGATTATAGGCGTCAACCACCACACCCAGCCAAGCAGCTGTCTTAAGGCTGACTTTGGATGCACTTACTCGTAGAGACCAACAGACAGGAACAAAGCCACATAGGGGTCCCTAGGCTGCCAGACCACCAGGCACTGTGTCTGTGATGACTGCTGGGGTCACAGGGTCTTGGGGGCTGCTCCAAGCCCTGTGGTGCCTTTGGTCTCTCTTTTTCTGATGTTGGGCTCAGTCCACTTTTAAAGCTGAATTCCCTCCTTCTTGCAGTCACCCAGGGCCTAAAGCATCTATGGCGTCTACTCCGTGCTGCTGTAGGTGAGGACACCTCTGGGCTGTCACTGCCTCTGGTGTCTGCAGTAGCTTGGATGGGGGACGTGGGGTGCCCGGGGCCAGGCCCAGCCTGGAGTGCCCATCGTCTGCCACTGCTGTGCCTCCGCACCCCATCGATTTCAGCAGAGAAGCCCCGCAGCAGGAGGAATAATTGTTTAATTGTTTATCATGAAGATTATTGATTCTGATTAGAATGCGTGGCATGTGTAAAGTGGCGATTGATTGTTGGCCTGCAGTGGCGGGTGTGGGAGGAGGCCTCCGGTCTCACTTCATCAGCACTTGCCTCTGTAAGCACACAAGGTGGCCCAGAGTATCCCATTTCAAAGGCTCTCTTGGACTTAGTGGTAACTAGCAAGCCTCTTGGATTCCCTCTCCCTGAGCCACGAGGATGGAGAAGGGGAGAAATCTCCGAAATCTCTGGGCCCGATTATCAGGTGGCATAGTGTGGGGTGGGACAGTGGGGCAGGACCGCGGGGCGGGACTGTGAGGCGGGACACGGGGAAATAAGGGGACCTGCTGTGAGACCGTGTCTGTGATGCACCTGCACATGTGCCTGGCTCGTGGGAGGGGCACAGTCAATGCTTAAGATAAATGAACCATAAAACCACACAAATACATTAGAGAATGAAGTCAAAATGTTTGCTTGAGAGAGCCATTACCATCTTCCTGAGAAGCCTTGAGTGCTGATACCTGGGGTGGCAGCAGGGCAATGGGGGCGCCCGTTTCACAGGGCACCTCTTCCATGTGCTTTAATTGCAGAAGCACCTCGGGTGTCTGTGGTGACTGAGGGCTTTTGTCTCTCCAGCTAATAACATTAATAATAATGATAGTGGTAGTGGTGATGGAGGGGATGTGTTTTCATTGAATGCTATGGAAAGACAAAAGGCAGGGGCTCACACCTGCAACCCCAGAGCTTTGGGAGGCTGAGGCGGGAGGATCGCTTGAGCCCAGGAGCTGGAGACCAGCCTGGGCAACATAGTAAGACCCCCATCTCTACAAAAATTAAAATAATTAGCTGGATACGGTGGCTCATGCCTGTAACCCCAGCACTTTGGGTGGCCAAGATGGGTATCATGGTAAGACTCTGTCTCTTCAGAACATAATTAGCTGGGTGGTGTGTGCCTGTAGTCCCAGCTACTGGGGAGGCAGAGGTGGGAGCACGGCTTGAGCCCAGGCATTCCAGGCTGCGGTGACCTACGATCACATCACTGCACTCCAGCCTGGGCAACAGGGCAAGACCTTGTTTCAAAAAAAAAAAAAAAATAGGAGCCTGGCCAGAGCCATGTGCTCCAAGTGTCCCTGCAGCAGTGCCTGGAAGCTCCCTCCTGTCCTCATTCCCACAAGGTCCCTGGGTCTGGCCGCAATGTCAGCACCTGGAGTGGGAGCCGGGGCTGCTGAGGTGAGGGTCCTGTGGCACCAACCCTGGGCACTGAAAGGCCCAAGGACGTGCACAGAGCCCACTGAGAAGAGCGCCCGCTACAGACTCATGGGAAGAGTTGCCCTCACGGTGTTGGGGCGGATCCAAATCTCAGCTCCGCAGTTGTGTGTCTGGGCAAATTAATAAAACTCTCTCAATTTCCTCCGTCTCGTCTTTGGTAAAAATCGGAGTTAATGACATACTGCTCCGTGGGCTGCAGGGAGGATAGGCCAAGTGCAATGCACAGAGCACCTGCCCCCGTGTGTGAAGCAGGGCCCTGCTCGCCCCAGCAGTTCTCATCAGGAAGTCAGCTATTTGGAAAACTTACTTACTGAACACCTGCTAAGCAGAGGACATGGGTTTAACATCAGAGACTGGGGGCTGCCTTCAGGGAGCTCACCCTCAAATGTGGTGACTCTGCAGCCTTGCCCCAGGTACTCAGACTCTGTGAGCAACGTTGCTCTCCTTAAACCCGAGACTGTCTCACATGTCTGAGAGAGCAGATGTGAGGCTGAAGGTGTGAATGAATGCTCACGTGTCTGAGACAGCAGGTGTGAGGCTGAAGATGTGAATGAATGCTCACGTGTCTGAGAGAGCAGGTGTGAGGTTGAAGGTGTGAATGAATGCTCACGTGTCTGAGAGAGCAGGTGTGAAGCTGAAGGTGTGAATGCAATGCTCACATGTCTGAGAGAGCAGGTGTGAGGCTGAAGGTATGAATGAATGCTCACGTGTCTGAGAGACCAGTGTGAGGCTGAAGGTGTGAATGAATGCTCACGTGTCTGAGAGACCAGTGTGAGGCTGAAGGTGTGAATGAATGCTCACGTGTCTGAGAGAGCAGGTGTGAGGGAGAAGGTGTGAATGCAATGCTCACGTGTCTGAGAGAGCAGGTGTGAAGCTGAAGGTGTGAATGCAATGCTCACATGTCTGAGAGAGCAGGTGTGAGGCTGAAGGTATGAATGAATGCTCACGTGTCTGAGAGACCAGTGTGAGGCTGAAGGTGTGAATGAATGCTCACGTGTCTGAGAGAGCAGATGTGAGGCAGAAGGTGTGAATGCAATGCTCACGTGTCTGAGAGAGCAGGTGTGAAGCTGAAGGTGTGAATGCAATGCTCACGTGTCTGAGAGAGCAGGTGTGAGGCTGAAGGTGTGAATGAATGCTCATGTTTCTGAGAGAACAGTGTGAGGCTGAAGGTGTGAATGAATGCTCACATGTCTGAGAGAGCAGGTGTGAGGCTGAAGGTGTGAATGCAATGCTCACGTGTCTGAGAGCAGGTGTGAGGCTGAAGGTGTGAATGCAATGCTCACGTGTCTGAGAGAGCAGGTGTGAGGCAGGTGTGAATGCAATGCTCACATGTCTGAGAGAGCAGGTGTGAGGCTAAAGGTGTGAATGAATGCTCACATGTCTGAGAGAGCAGGTGTGAGGCTGAACATGTGAATGCAATGCTGTTTGATAGTGTGCCCGGCTCCGTATCGGCTCAATGGGTGCTTTGTAAATGCTCACATCCCTTCTCTTTCTACGAAGGGAAGGCCGAAGCCTCCCAGGTACCCCACAGACTCCAGAAGGCCTGACTGAGGAAGCGGTGCCCGCCACGTCTGCAGTACCCCTGGGTCCCCCAAGGTCTTACCTCTCTTCTCAGTGGTGATGACTGTGGCCTCCAGTGGCTCCCCCCAGCCCTGCCTCGTCTTGGCGGACAGCCTGAAGATGTATGCGGACTCCGGGGCCAGGTCGGTGGCTGTGAACTGCCTCACTGTGGCGCCGACCTCCACGGTGGTGAAGGTGTGGGGGCTGCTGCTGGCCAGGCGGTAGGCAATCTGGTACCCTGCAGGCAGGCGACACGGGAGACAGCTGCTGAGCCACTCACCCACAGCACAGGGAAGCCCTGTGCCCACACCCTGTGCTGACCTCTGGAGTAGAAACCCCGGCAAGGCCATCTGTCTCTTCCCCATTCCTGGAGGTCACTGCCTGTGCACTGAAGGGTGGTCTTGGAGCTGTGATGAATAGTGGGGTTCCACGTGGATTTCCCTGTGAGCTTGTTTCCTGCTCCATCCTTCACCGGAACAAGGTGTGAACATTGGTTCATCTTTCCTGAGGACGCTGGCACACGGCGAGCATGCCACAGGGACCCGGTCCCACCCTGCTCCCCATGGGGCTGCAGAGGGCTGTGCCTTTTCAGTCTCTGCCTCTCCCTCCCTCCTACAGTCTGGCTCTCCCACTCCTTCTCTGAGGAAGTCCTTTAATTCTTGCCAATGGCAGCATGACCTGCCCAGGCAGGACAGCAGCTCCACAGCTGCCATTCTTCCTTCCCTCCTTCGTCTTCCCTGTCTGCCTGCACCTCTGACCCCCAGCCCCCTCCAGGGACCCCGGCAACATCCATCCAGCCCCTTCTGTGGTCCCACCCTTCCTGAGCAGCTCCACCAGGGCAGCTCTGCTTACAGAACCCCCCTGTGCTTCCTAGTTGAGGGACGGTTCCTGGCTTGCTAAGTTCCTCAACTGGGAGGGGCTTGGGGCTGAGCAGCTGTTCCTTATTAACAACCACCCCTCTCCACTGGCCACCCCAGGCCTCCCCCTGCTGGCGTCTGGAGGAGCCTTGTCAACTCTGCAGCTTCAGTCTGCACCCTGCCTGGCTCAGAGACAACGTGTGGTCCGGCGACTGAGCTCCTGTGCTGACTGAAGCCAGAAATAATGGGGCGCTGTGGCTTCCAAAAAAAATTAATAATCATTGGTGTTAAACAAGGGAGGATGCATAGGCGGAAGAGTCGCACCCTGGCCTCACCAGTGCTGCCTCTTCATGGGGTGGCCTCTGCATTGGGGGCTCACCCTCTGTGGGGAGGAGCTGCCGAGCGACCCCACGCTGCCTGCCCCCCGCCTTCAGCCTCTGTTCCGGGTGAACCCCTCCCTCTCTCTGCTCTTCCTGCTCTTGGGTCTCTGGCTCATGGACAACCGAGCTCACAGGCATGCTGCCAGCTCCTGCGCCTTGTCACTCATCCAGAGGTTTAACGAGTCCCTCCCCAGCCCGCCATCTGGGAGGTGGGAGGACAATTACACAGAGGTCAGACTTCAAGTGCATCCTTGCATCAGGCCTCAGGCATCACCGATCACTGTCAGCATCGTCATCACCACCACACAGACAGGGACACAAGCCCTGCCCTGTCCATGACACCACCACCTCTAGGCCCAGGTGTCTGCAGGACCCTGAACTTAGGTCCCCAGAGTGGCCGTCACAGCCACTGTCCCACATCCAACGGACGGGCTATCCTCCTCACACTGGGGACTGGGTATCCCAAGACTTCCTGGATGTGGCCCTGTTGGCCTCAGGCCTCCGGCAAGGGTGTCCCTGCTAGAACCCTGTTCCTTCCCAGTCACTGACCGACCGAGGGCAGGCTACAGACGGTGGCCAGCTCTTCCCCCGGGCCTCCCCTTCCGCCTGCAACTGTGTAGTGAGAGCTGGGAGAGGCCCAGCTCTTCCCCCCAGGCCTCCCATTTCCCAACCCCTGCACAGTGAGAGTAGGGAGAGGGCCAGCTGTTCTCCCAGGCCTCCCGTTTCCCCCACCCCTGTGTAGTGAGAGCAGGCAGTCTGCTGTGTGCACACAATGGAAACCCAGTCTGAGGCTTTGGGGCTCCTGGCCACCCTGCACCCTGACGGTAAGGAAGGCGTGACCACAGTGGCTACACCGATGGGCACATCCAGACAGAGACCCTGCTGCATCCCTCCAGTGCTTCCCACGCCAGACCCTGACTACAGGCCTGCCAGGAAGCACACGACGAGGATGAGGACGAGGCCGTGAAGCTCGGAGCGGGGTCCCCAGTGAGAAAGTGATGAGGGAGCCGGGCTGGAGCCCCGCGGGTGCCTACTCTTCCTGGGGGAAGTAAACACCCATGCCGATCCGTGAGCAAAGGGAGAGCGTCCTCTCGCCAGGCCCCAGTTCCTCGGGACCATGGACCCCAGGGCCCACCACGCAGAAGCGTCCTCTCCAATAGAAGCCAGCGGGCCCCTCGAAGAAGGACACGCCTTTGAGGGCGCACCTCTGGGCTGGAATCCCGTTCTGCCAATCATTCGCTGTGTGACCGTGGATGAGCCATGACGCCTCTCCGAGCCTCAGTTTGCTGGACTACATGGTGCAAGGAGATGACAGGACACCTCACGGGGTGCCAGGAGGGCTCTGGGGGCTCACGGTGGTGAAGACGTGGCTGGCACAGCCATGCCTGGTTGCTCCTGGCTTTAATATTATTACGAAACAATCATAGTCACGACTTCTCCTCCCTCCTCCAGCTGGCAGGACACCTTCCCTAGCAGTCCCTCGCCCTGTAGTGGCCAGTATGACCACAGAGTTATCATTCCTCACACAGTCTTCATGGAACCTCCTTCCCAGGACCTGTCTACAGGCACCGATGCGGGGTCGGCACCTTAGGCCCTGCAGTTACAGGACAGGGTGGTGAGTGCCCGCCAGAGGCAGCACAGGGGCCCAGAACAGACATGGCTGAGCCCCCAGCCAGACCCTGAGGAGTGACACCCCCAACTTTGCAATGCCTGACTGGCTACCTACGACGTGTGCTCAGCACTGAGCAGACCACAGAGCAGGACTCCCTGGGCCGGAGTTTCCCCATGAAGTGTAAATTCCCCAACAGAGTCCTGCTTCCTCGGGGCCAGGAGAATGACCCTAATTCTAAGGTCTCTGGCGGCTGTGTTCTGCCTGGAAAAAGCATCTCTGGCCACAGAATCAATGTTCGTCTTGGAGACCTTCTAGGCTTAAGCTGCCTTTTGTCTAAAGATATTCAATATTCTGTTACAGTTTCCTGAGATGTATAATATTCACTTGGCTCAAAAATCATGCAAAAGTGCCAGGTAAAGAGTGCAAAGCGGCCAGGCACAGTGACTCACGCCTGTAATCCCAGCATATTGGGAGGCTGAGGAGGGTGGATCACTTGAGGTCAAGACTTTGAGACCACCCTGGCCAACATGGTGAAACCCTGTCTCTACTAAAAACACAAAACTTCAGCAGAGCGCAGAGGCTCATGCCTGTAATCCCAGCACTTTGGGAGGCTGAGGTGGGCAGATCACAATGTCAGGAGTTCGAGGCCAGCCTGACCAAAATGGTGAAACCCCATCTCTACTAAAAACACAAAAATTAGCTGGACGTGGTGATGGGCGCTTGTAATCCCAGCTACTTAGGAGGCTGAGGCAGGAGAATCGCTCGAACCTGGGAGGCGGAGGTTGCAGTGAGCCAAGATGGTGCCACTGTACTCCAGCCTGGGTGACAGAGCGAGACTCTCTCTCCAGCAAAAACAGAAAACAAAACATAAAAAAACCCAACACACACAAAACCAAAACCATCAAGAATGAAGTGCAGCCTGGTGTAACTTCAGGCATTTGAATATCGTTCCTAGAGATGAAGAGATACAAATCTCTCCCTAAAGCAGCAGAAATCAAGTTTGTGTTAAAAACAGACTCATGTATGTATGCGTGGGTTTCAGCCTGCTCCCTCCACACTGTCGAGGTGGGATTACCTCACTGATTTTGCACAGTGGCTGAAGAGATTTCTTCTTCACAGTGTGAAAAAACATGCCTATCCCAGTCGGGCGCGGTGGCTCACGCCTGTAATCCTAGCACTTTGGGAGGCTGAGGCAGGTGGATCAAAAGGTCAGGAGCTCAAGACCAGCCTGGCCAAGATGGTGAAACCCCGCTTCTACTAAAAATACAAAAATTAGCCAGGCCTGGTGGTGGGTGCCTGTAATACCAGCTGCTCTTGAGGCTGAGGCAGGAGAATCACTTGAACCCGGGAGGCGGAGGTTGCAGTGAGCCAAGATTGCGCCACTGCACTCCAGCCCGGGCAACAGAGCAAGACTCTATCTCAAAAATAAAAACAAAAACATGCCTATCCCTAAGAGCGAAGAGAAGCCCCGGCTGGAAGATGCTCGGAGGCCTGGCCCCAATAGGCGACTAACGAGGGACTTACCCGGCATCCCTGATGGCCCGGAACGTGCCATTCCTACAGATCTCACCAGCCTACCTGAGTTCCCTTGATTTGTTACTTAATATGTTGGAGAGTTGTGTGTGATTAAGACCTCTCGCTCAAAATCCACATTGCCTTTCAGTGACTATGTCTGAATTAATGAGGTATTATTTACTTTCAGGAGCAGGGCATGGTTACAGATGTGTTTTCATTATTGTTTAATCTTTACTGTTTCACCATGTTTTATCTCTGCTCAGATTATTCCATTGCTAGAGATAATAATCCTGAGATGAAATGAAGATGTTGTTCAAAGGCACGTCCTGTGGGTCACAGGATTTGGGGATTATGTGGGAACCGGTTTCTTCTTGCCAAGCTGTCTGAGATTTGCTTACAGACCCTCTTTTCTATCAATGGGTCCACCTGACTCTTCTGTCCTCCAGGGTGAGCCTTGCCCTTGGCCATGCCACAGACTACACAGGCTTCCATTACATGGTTATGCACTTGCCCCTTCATCGCCCCACGTGGGCCTCACCTCACCTGCCTTGAAGGATACACTGCCTCGGATTTGTGGACTGTTTCTCGTGTGTGGTTCCTTGCCTCTCTCAGAAGCTCCTGACTGGATAGTAGGGAGCCAGGAGACCTGGGTCCTGACCCAGGCCTTGGGCAAGTTCTAACCTCTGCCTGACTCTCAGTTCTCATCTCCTGCTATTAATCATTTTTTAAAACTTAAAATAGAGATGGGGTCTCGCTTTGTTGTCCAGGCTGGTCTTGAACTCCTGGGCTCAAGTGATCCTTCTGCCTCAGCCTCCCAAAGTGCTGGGATGGCAGGTGTGAGCCATTGTGTCCGGCCTCTATTCATTTTTTTTTTTTTTTTTTTTTTTTTGAGATGTTGTTTTGCTCTTGTTGCCCAG
The DNA here is from genome assembly GCF_003255815.1 of Theropithecus gelada. Taxonomy (NCBI): domain Eukaryota; kingdom Metazoa; phylum Chordata; class Mammalia; order Primates; family Cercopithecidae; genus Theropithecus; species Theropithecus gelada. The sequence continues at coordinate 53,418,787 of NC_037670.1, read as the reverse complement.
GTTGGAGTACAATGGAGCATTCTCGGCTCACTGCAACCTCTGCCTCCTGGGTTCAAGCGATTCTCCAGCCTCAGTGTCCCAAGTAGCTGGGATTACAGGCACCCACCACCACACCCAGCTAATTTCATATTTTTAGTAGAGACAGGGTTTCTCCATGTTGGTCAGGCTGGTCTTGAACTCCTGACCTCAGGTGATCCACCCACCTCGGCCTCCCAAAGTGCTGGGATTGCAGGTGTGAGCCACCGCGCCTGGTCTTTGGTAATCATTTTTCTATGCATATGAGTACTCAACAAACCCGGATTTCCACACTCAATACGAGTTTTTCATTCTGCGATTTCTGCACAAGATAGCAAAAGCATGTTTTCCCGTTAGAAGCATTAATTTTAATGACTGCTTAATAGTGCACTGTGTGGCAGTGCTGCTGGGCCGAAGGAGGAAGGGGGGAGTTTGCAGTGGGGTCGCCCTCCCCTCCCCTGACCTTTAGGATGCAGGCCTGGCAAAGCCCCCGTGAGATAATGTATGCAGATTGCAAAGCACAACGCCATCTCCGCTAATTGCAGAAATCTGGGTTCTTCTTTACTCTTTGATTTGGTTCCCTAGGCACTGGAAGAAAATTCCTTGGCCTCTGGGTTCTATTTGTACCTTCCTATTATTTGCCCTAAAATAAAGATAATATCACCTGGTTGCCACACCACGGTCTGCTGAACATAAAGATGAATGTCTATAGCTCACCTTCACACGTTTAAAAAGTCCTAGACTCGATGGACAATAGAAGGCGGCTTTTTTTTTTTTTCTGTACATAAATGGCACAAAGGAGCAGCTGAGTAATAGTCCTTGCATTTTTAGAGAATAATGATAGATGGTGTTCAGAGATAAGAGCGTTTCTGTGGAAAAGGCTATTATGTAATTACAGTTACAGCGATATCAGAAACACTGGCGTGCCGAACTTCAGCGACGCAAGGCCAGAAGACGGCGGCGTGTGCGAGGGAGGCATGAACAGGCCGAATCAATAGCAGCAGTAAAATGCGGCCTATGAGGAGCCCTGTTTTTAAGGGTATGGGTGAATTATGATAATACAGGCATTAAAAGGAGCAAGGCCAAGTACGAGACACATTGATCCAAACAGAAGATTAAAAACATAATGAGAGAGGCCTGAGTGGGTTTCTGAATACACCTGGAAGACGGAGGAGGCACTGCGCATTTAGACAATCAGAATCCAGAAAGGGACTGCGCCATGGGCCTGAGACAAGTTCCAGAACAGTCCACTGCTCGAAACACAAGAAGGTGGCACTGAGGAGCTGAGGATGGATGCTGGAAGCCTTGTAGGCATCTCAGCTCCGGGTCAGCCTGAAGACTGATGCCGCAGAGCTATACACAGAGCAATTTGGGGACTTCTGTCCGGACGTTTTAGGTGGCTGCAAAGCCTTTGAGATAGAGTCTCGCTCTGTCACCCAGGCTGGAGGGCAGTGGTGCGATCTTGGCTCACTGCAACCTCCACCTCCTGTGTTCAAGCCATTCTCATGCCTCAGCCTCCTGAGTAGCAGGGATTACGGGTGTGCGCCACCATGCCCAGTTAGTTGCAAACCTTTTATAAATTGTGCACTTCCCTGAGAAACAAAAGGCATAGTCTGAGAGTTGCTGTTCAGTGAGCATTACTGGGGCCTCAGTGCTCAGGACCCCAAAGCATGACCATCAGGGGCACGTGCTGCTGATCTCTCTGCAGCTGCTGTTGCTGGGCGAGTGGGTCAGAGAACCCGCAAGCCACTGAATGGCCCCAGGAAGCCCACACTGGCTGAGCCTAGCTGCTGTGGTCTGTGGGTTTTGCAGTTTATCTGTCCGAGGGCTGGGGATCAAAATGCTGAATCTGCAAACAGGGATCATATTTGCTGGAGCTCCTGATTCTCAGCGGAGTTCCCACACACCCTTCGTAATAAGCTTAAAGGTAAATGTTAGGCCCTCCTGCTGGCAGGGCGGGATCCCGCGTGTCTGGCCAGGGCAGGCCCACGTGGGTCTGAAGAGCTCACGCATCATCACGTTAGCATAATAGCAGTCAAGGGCACGTGACGTCAGCTGGGGGGTGAGGGACGGATGTCTGTACTAAGGGGCCTCCAACCCCATCCCCCCAAAGAAAAGTTCTAAATGCTAAAAGCACTCCACAGTAAAATATTTATGCAAATAAGCAAGTTTTTTCTCCTCTAGGCACCTGCCGGTGGTTCACGCTGTTTATCTCTTTTGGAAATGCAAGAACATGTTTTGATATAGATTACAAAAGCTCGGGCAGCAGAGGTGTTTATGTACTCAGAAGGCCGAGCTGCCGGAGTGGGAACATTGATTCAAGGTCCCTGGATGTAAAGTGAGTCAGGCGAAAAGATGTTTTGCTTTCTCCCCTGTGAACACCCATCTGAATTGGCGAGAAGTGTCTTCCCATCTTCCCACAGCCTCCGCCGTATGGTGTGCCGGCTGTAATGACACACGGGTGACAGGTTACCTGGACAACATGCATTACAATTACAACCCAATGCTGCATGACAGAGGAGGCTCGGCAGTGAGGTTGTCTGCCTCACAGGTAGACATGGTGCTGCGTGACTCAGCAGTGTTCGGCTGTGGTTGGAGTGCTCAAAGTATTTAAATGATCACCCTTCTCCTTCCCTGGGCTTCAGTGGTTTTCAGCGACCACAAATTAAGATCCATACCTCTCGACGCACATTAGGAACTCTCTGCAACCCAAACAGCCTTCTAAATTTTCTTTCTCTTGTCAGCAAGAACCCTCTGCTTCAGCAACCAGAGTCATGGAGGACAAATCAAGGCAGCACACTACAGGTGCATGCAACGGGAATACTAGGACCAGGCTGAGCCCCCAGTGATCCAGGAGGAGCTCCCAAGTCCAGAGAACCTCCAGCCTCCTCTGGTGCCAGGGAAACGATGAAATATTCTATGTGATACAGAAGCTAACGTTTACTCCGCACTCACTATGCGGCAGGCACTGTTCTAAATGCAACTCATTTAACCAGTGAGGGAGGCATGAATGTGCTTCCCCTTTGGGGGATGGGGAAACTGAGGCATGGGAATGCTAAGAAACATGCATAAATTCACCCAGCTGATAAGCACAGGACGAGATCTGAGTCCAAAACGTTACCCATGCTGCCGGCCTGCTTGTCGGTGATGCAGTGTTGAAAACACAGAGGAAAGGAAAAGCAGGCAGTCCCAAGGTTCATGCCATCTGACTTGTGCAGACGAGAGCTGCTTTCTTTCGTGCTATTTCAGTGAATCTGTAATGAACATCCTTGTACGTTTCTCCTTGTGCACACAGGCAAGAATTTCTCTAGGGCGAAGGCCTGGAAGTGCAGAGCTTCTGGGGTGTGGCATGAATGTGGTCACCTTTCCTGGGTATTGCCAGAGCACTCCCCAAAGTGGATGCACCAACTCCCTCTCCTGGCAAGGGTGGAGGGGTCTTGTTTCTCCACATCCTCATGTAAACTTGGCATCATCACAGCTTCTTATGGTGCCAAATCTGGTGAATGTGAAATGGGATTTCATTGTGGCCTCAATTATCATTTTATAGTGCTCTTGTTGTCAGAAAAAGAAATGTCAGAGATACTCTGGAAAGTAAACGAGATGATGAAACCAGCTGATGGGCTCACTGGACAGCGGGCCTCACACTGTGCCAGCAGGCGTGCTGAGGACAAGCCTGACCAGGTGGACACGTGGTCAGGGAGCGGGGCAGTGAGGACCTGGGGCTACAGAGGACATCGGTGTGAGTCCTCAGGAAGGTCAGAGGCCCTGGAGAAGCAGGTGTGTCAGGCAGAGGGCTGGGCCTAGGGCTGGCTGAGGCCAGAGCCTCCCCACGTGTGCAGGGAAGCCCTGGGTCAAAGTCTCAGCACTGGAATCTGAGCACACGTTTGTCTATGGCAAGAGAGAAGCACAGATGAAGCACATGCTTTGCTCTTGCACCTGTCCCATACCTTCGCACTCCAGAACTGATTCTTGGCAGCCCGGTAAGGTGACAGTGAGTGGACAGAGGTGACCACAGAATGAGGACTTGCCAGGAGGGTCTACTGAGGCCGGCAGTGGGAGCCGGGGGCCCTGCCAGGGTAGAGGTGGGGCTGGGGCAAACCTGCTTCTTCACGGGGAACACCATTCTTGTGGACTCCTGTGCCTCTGTCAATGTTTCTTGTTTCACAGCATGCTGGGGACAGGTCCTGGGTAATCAGATATTAGCCCTGCTTGTTTCAGAAAAGGCTGATGCCTGGGTGCTGTGCTGAGGTTAGGGCCCGCCTGGGTGGGGCTCCTGCAAATCTCTTCACCACAGCTGTCTGCTGGGCAGACCGTTTCCTACCCCGAGACCAGGCTCACTGCGCAGGCACCAGATGTGGCTCGTAGCTCCCTCTCTGCCGGGCCAGACCCTGAAATGCTCACCTCCACAGTGGCTGCTCATCTCAGATTTTAGTAGCAGGAACCCACAGTTCCAAAGGTCGCCTCATTGAGAAATGCCATACTCAAAGCTAGACACTTCTATCTGGCAACTCCAGAGATCACATCAAGAAAGAGGCAAAGTGAAAATAGGTCACAGCCTCCTTGTGCAGAAGACTGAGGAAGTTCCAGGCCCCCTCTCACGGAAGCAAGGGCTCAACAAATATTTGGCTTTGCGTCCACCCTTCTCAGGCTGCCAGAGTGATTATCTCAAAGGCAAATCTGATTGTGCAGCTTTCTCACTCAAAGACCTTGGATGAGTTCCTGCTGCCGTTCGACACAGGCCTCCAAACTCTTTTTTAGTGATGTGAAACTCTTCAAACCAACTCTTAGAATCCCAAGATCAAATGCAGGCAAAAGTGGTGAATTTTACCACCTGTTTGTAAGTCTGAGTTTATAACATGACCGTATATCACCCAGAACGCAGGCTAGACAAATCAGGGGTCTCCAGTGCATCAGGATTCCGCCGATATCCCGAGAGCTAACCTGGGGCTAGGGCAATGTTCTGTGGCTGCCGTGCTTTCCTCTCATAGGCCAGCTTAAAACATCCGGGTTTCAGGGCCACATTCTCCAGAGCACAGCAGGGAGCTCACAGTAGCTCAAGACCTGGCCCAGCCTCCAACCCCAGCCTTGGAGCCGTCAGTGCTCCCACAGGCTGAAAGCATTCACTCTTGGCTGAGCGGACACCCCCTTCCCTTCTTCCAAGGCTTCAGAAGCCACCTATCTCCAGATCCCACTCCAAAGGAGCCTTCCACCCACAGAGACCCCACCCAGAAGGAGCTGTGTGTGAGGCACTGAATGAAACCTCTTTCAGATGGCTTATCTCACGGTACTCTCAACGTGTGTCTCCGTTACGGGACTGTGGGCATCTTGGGGGATGGGCGCGCCTCATTCATTCCTCACCCGCCACTGTGCGTAAGACACCTGCACACGGAAAGTCCTCAATTTTTCTCTCTGAAAGGGTGAATGAATCAAGGAACTGGGGATGTTTTCAAATAGAATTTGCTGCTTTGGGGAACTGGGAAAAATTCAGGCTTTTCATCAGTGTTACCAGAGTTGGTATGCTGGCTGTAATGCTGAAAAGTCAGAAGTAAACAAATTCCCTGGGACCCAAGGCATGCGCTTCATCTCACTGGCTTCTTACAAGGATTGGGTGCAAGTGCTGTAGGAAAGATGTTTCCAGGAACATGGGAGCAAAGCCCAGGTCTGCATCTTCTCTGAAAAACTAGCCTGTTGTTTCCCAAACACACAGCAAAATAGCCTGATATTTCAGAGCGGAAGGGGAGGTGGGTTACGAACGGTATCGCCATGAGCCGCAAACGAATGGAAGAAATTCCAGGTTAGCAAAATGTAAATTTCATTCCATACAAAAAACCCTTAGTACATAGCTCAGAAAACAGCCAAGAGGCCTGTGATCATCTCGGTTCAGGAAATGCTAGGCTGCTGGAGACAGGCTTTTGTTTAACCTCATAAACATCTAACAAACAGGGAAGACATCAACTTGATTATTACTTCTTTCCTTTTAAACATCATCACTCCTTTTTTTTTTTTTTTGAGACGGAGTCTCGCTCTGTCACCCAGGCTGGAGTGCAGTGGCCGGATCTCAGCTCACTGCAAGCTCCGCCTCCCGGGTTCACGCCATTCTCCGGCCTCAGCCTCCCGAGTAGCTGGGACTACAGGCGCCCGCCACCTCGCCCGGCTAGTTTTTTTTTTTTGTATTTCTTAATAGAGACGGGGTTTCACCGTGTTAGCCAGGATGGTCTCGATCTCCTGACCTCGTGATCCGCCCGTCTCGGCCTCCCAAAGTGCTGGGATTACAGGCTTGAGCCACCGCGCCCAGCCTTTTTTTTTTTTTTTTTTTTTAAATTCTTATTTTGGGGATAGGGTCTTGTACTCTCTCCCAGACTGGAGTGCAGTGATGCAATCTTGACTCACTGCAGCCTCAACCTCCTGGGCTCAAGCGATCCTCTCACCTCAGCCTCCCAAGTAGCTGGGACCAATAGGTACATGCCACCATGCCCAGCTAATAGTTTGAATTTTTTTTTTTTGTAGTGATGGGGTCTCACAGTGTTGCCCAGGCTGCTCTTGAACTCCCGGGCTCAAGCAATTGGCCTGCCTCGGTCTCCCAAGGTGCTGGGATGACAGGCCTGAGCCACCACGCCCGGCCACCGCCGCTTCCTTACCCAGGATGATGCCATTGGGCTCCTCCGGAGGTTGCCACACAATCCGCACAGAGGTGAGTCTCACTTCGGGGAACACAAGCCTCACTGGTGGGCCTGGAGCTGAAGGGAAAACCACAGGGATTCAGATGTCAAGACAATGTTCCTTAGGTGCGTGACAGGTTCCACAGGACTCTGAGGGTCAGCTGGGTGCACTAACTATCACAGGCTACAGTGTCATGGGTTTAGAACCCTCTAAAGTTTTGGACTGATGACTTTGGAACCTCACCGGTAGTGTGGCTCCTTAAGAATCTTGAGCAAACACTTCCTTTAAACCCTGCCCATCTGCTTTCCAAGACTCAAAAGCAGGGCTCATGAACTATGCCAGGAAGAGCGTGAGTGTGACCAGCCTACCAGGACACAAGTAGACCAGTCACTAAATGACTCTGACAGCAAACATCAGGTTGAGAGGAAGGATTTACCTCATCTGAGCTCCGATTCCCTTACTGGGTTTGACGTCTGCAAAGCAGGTGGTAGATAAGGCGGCCTGAAGTTCCTCCCAACTGTAACGGAGGTTACAATTTCTGATGGAAGAACACGTTTATCCTCAATCATTTTTCTCGTAGGCATGCCACCTCTCTCCTGCATCATCCTAGATAATTAAGAGCTGATGTGCACAAATGCATATAATAATTCTTGTGTGTGGTTCGGTGCGCCAATAATTCAAAAAGCAGTTAGGTGTGGTGGAACTGCTGAATAATAGGGTCGTAGCCCTCATAAAATACATTTACTTAAACAAACAGGCAAGTAAGTGTGTGGCCAATATGAGAGCTTCTTGTTGGAATTAATAACTGATTGATTCCCAGGTAAGAGGCAATGGGCATGAAACAATCAATGTGAAAATAAAAGGATGCATGTTCGTCATTCTGGGCTGCTGACTTCTGTCCCCGGCTATGAAGCTGGGAACGGTATTTTAAATTTTGAATGTGTGTTATGACACCTAGTTTGCGGTGAAATAAATGTTTGAAGGAGGCCACCAGGCTCGCAACCAGGACTAAGTCACAGATACGCAAACACTGACTTCAGTCTTAAGTAGCGTTGCTCCCCTGAGCCCTCTCCTGGGCTGTTTACGGGGATTACGCTGGAATGCAGAGGAGGAAAGGCAGGTCTATGGGAGCTCTGTGGGAGGGGAAGCGGCAGCATTCCAAGACTCACCAGTGCCTGCTTCAGGAGGGAACAGTGGCCTTGGGCCTGCTGTTACAGTTTCTAATATGCCCCTTTTTACTTTCATCTGGGGAACCTGGAATACACTGGAGCTGGAAAGAGTTTTGAAAGGAAGCAACATCCACATTCCTTTTCCCTCCTGGATCCTCCTCTAGCCTGAGATCCTGTGTCAGGGGAGGATGGACAAAGCCTTCTGCAGGGTTCCCGTCTCTCCCTGAGGCGAGGCAAGGATCGGGGCGGCGCTCTCTGAGCAACGTGGAGACAGCGCTTTCCACTCAGCAGTTAAGAGGATTTTCGGGCTCATTTAGTTACTCAGCAAAGACGCTTAAGAAAACCTACGGTTATTTCACTTCTTCAGCCACTCTGATCCCCATAGTGGGTGTTTTTTTGGCAATGGGGGAGATCAGTACTTCTCCCCCTGATGTATTCATTACAGTCTGTCTAATAGTGAAAATGTAGAGACGCTAACCTTTACATGTTTGACATCTGCAAAGTGGGAAAACATATTTACCGATGATTTAGAGTTCCATGAAAACAAAGCTGACAAGGCGTGCTTGTTATTCAGGTCTGGAAACGCAGGGAGCTGGGGACCCTGAGCCGTCAAACATGGGGCTTTCTACAACTTCTAATTACCTCCCACAATGCAAACAGTGAGACCGGGGCAGTACTGAGAATGAAGGCACGAGGTCCACTGTGGATTTTTTAAACTATAGTAGTCCCCTCTTATCTGCAGTTTCAGGCATCCCCTGGGGGTCCTGGGATATGTTGCTGGAAAAGGGGGCACTACACTAGATACGTGAAGCCCCCGCCAAGAGGAGCGTCCACAGCTCGCATCCACAGCTCAGCCCGGCCCCAGCCTTTCCTGCTCTCCCCAGTGCTGCCCATGGCAGAGTTACGAGGGAAACTCTGCCCAGGTTCATAATTAGGCTGTAAAAATCCACTCCAGGCTGAAATTGGCCATAGAAGTGCTCAGCGACTGAAAAACAATTTTGCTTTGTTTCCCTCAACTGCAAAAGAAAGTGGTTTGAAAATTAAGTTAAAAGCGACAATTCAAATTGTTTGCATTGGAAAGGCCAACCTGGGAGGCAGCCAGGCTCCCGAAGGCGCGAACCCTGGACCTACCATCGTCTTTGGTGCGCTCCAGGATGAGGGGCGTGCTGGGGACCCCGTTCCCGATGCGGGTGAACGCCAGCACCTGGAGCTCGTAGAGCACGAACTTGCGCAGGCCTGCCAGCAGGGCCGACTGCGTGTGGTTCCCTCGCACGGTGTGGCTCCTGGGCTCGGGATCCAGGTCTTTGGCCCGGAACAGGATCTGTGGCATCGACACAATGTGAGGGTTATAAGGAGGAGGGTGCCAAGAGGGACCGCCATGGCACGGGGCAGGCCACCTTCATGAATCAAGGCCCAGCCAACTGTGCTTTCTCCCTGAGGATGGCTGTGGGCAGGGCTTGTGGATCTCATTTGTCCATGCTGGCGTTTGGGAAGGAAGGCGGTGGTGAAGTGACTGCACTCCAGGGGAGTCTGAGTTAGTGCCCACAGCTTGGCGCGCCTGCTGCCTGGTCGTGATCTGCAAGATCGGAGGCCCCACTGCAGCCGTGCCAACCACAGCCACTAACACAGACTCGATTATGAACTCAGTCACATTCTGCTTCCTGCCACAGGAGCCAGCAGCCCCCTGGGTTTCCCAGCCATGGAAGCTGGGTTCCTGCCACAGAAGACCTGCTATCCTCACACAACCGGGAGCTCCGGCCTCCTTGGGCCATCTGCAGTTGTGCAGGCTGTAGGCACCCCACCCCAAGCTGCTCTCCTCCAGGGCACCCCACCCCAAGCTGCTCTACTCCAGAGCACCCCACCCCAAGCTGCTCTGCTCCAGGGCACCCCACCCCAAGCTGCTCTGCTCCAGGGCACCCCACCTCAAGCTGCTCTGCTCCAGGGCACCCCACCCCAAGCTGCTCTCCTCCAGGGCACCCCACCCCAAGCTGTTCTGCTCCAGGGCACCCCACCCCAAGCTGCTCTCCTCCAGGGCATCCCATCCCAAGCTGCTCTCCTCCAGGGCATCCCATCCCAAGCTGCTCTCCTCCAGGGCACCCCACCTCAAGCTGCTCTGCTCCAGGGCACCCCACCCCAAGCTGCTCTCCTCCAGGGCATCCCACCCCAAGCTGCTCTGCTCCAGGGCCTCCTGCTAAGTCTTCACTCAACGCCCATCCTCTCGAAACTGCTCCCTGAGATCAGGGACATGGAAGGCCATAAAGGATAGCATCACCAGGGAGCCGTTTGAAAATAGCACAGCAAGCACGTTTCTCTGGGCCCTAGGAATGTGGTGTGGAGTTTTGGTCACTGAACCCCCTCAACGGGACTGCCATGTGTCACGGAGCCAGCAGGACGCGCTTAGAACACCCGGGGAAGGGGGAAGACACAGGAGAGCAGGCGGGGGAAACAAAGAATAGGGATGTGAAGTATGGAAAGGTGGAGGAGGCACGCTCAAAACCCAGGCAGCAGCACTGAGACAAGCATGGCCTTGCTGGCCGGGTCCAGAAAAGCTCATTCTGATGCTTGGCATTGCTGAGCCAAGGAGCAGACGGGGAGACAGAGCCTGTCGCCCCTGAGTGATGGAATGAGGAACAGAACAGGGTTTTAAAGGGTTGGGGTGGATGTATGGAAGGTGGAACCCAGAAATGGCTCCCCCAAGAAGCTGGGACATATTCAACCCTTCCAGTGGATGCCATTGCTAGGACCGTGACGACACACATAGAAACACACACACAGCGATCCACCTCGCCCAGCCCTTCACACCAGCAAGGCGTGCTGTGTAAAAGACCCACTGAATTCTCACACTAACTCCAGGACAAAGCTACCATCATTATTCCCGTTTTACAAGCGGGGAGACACAGGCACGGGTTTCAGTTACTGGCCCACGGCACCGAGGCCAGCGAGGGCAGAGCCAGGCGCAGGCCCCGAGCAGGTCCACTCCGGCTGCGCTTTTCTTCTGGCACCCTGTTTTGGCGTTTGTGGTGTGGTTATACCGACGCCTAATTCCCAGACTGCAATGAGGCTTAGATAAGACAACTGGATGTCCTAATAAAAGTCACAAACTGGCCGGCACTGCAGATCTGCTGAAGAAGAGGAAGCTTGCTGCTTTGGGGGAATGGCACGTGGTCGCATTTCCCCAGCCCATTCTTTAAGCAAAAGGAGGTCATCCCATCACGCACCTTGTAGCCCAGTATGAGCCCATTCTGGTCCTGTTCCGGCACGGAAGCCCATGTCAGTAAAATCTGTGTCGAGCTGACAGCCTCAGCTGACACGTTCTCAGGGGCGGCTGAAGGAACTGCAAAGAACCAATGAAGTAGATTGGCATCCAAAGTCCAGAGTATCTACGTACAAAGATCCAGCTTTCACCCAAATAATCTAGTTGTCCTTGAAATAGCAATGTATTCTGAGCATTTTGTAGTGATCAGATTAAACCTGCAGGAGTATAATGGACATGTAAATCTCTTTAATATTAGCAACAAATTCCATAAATCCTGGGTACTTAGCAGCTCAATTTTACCTGAGTCCACCCAGCAAGAAAAAAAAAAAGATGCTTGGTCTGTTTGCTGTATTAACTTGTGGAAACTGCAGACTTTTATCTCAAATAGGAAATCCTCACCTTCAGACACATGCCATTCCACTGACAGCTCTAAACGTGGTATTCCGTGATAGAGACAGGAGAGGCTGAAGAGAGGAGGGGACGTGAGGATTTACACAAAAGAAGGGAAAGGGAGAGTAGGTTGACTAGGTGCTTATCCGGTGCCTGTCTGTGCCAACTGCCTTCAGTTACATAATTGCATCTAATCCCACAATGATCCCAATGAAGTAGGTATCATTACCCCTTTTCTACAGATGAGAAAACTAAAGCTGAGAAAATTGCATTGAATCCATTTTAATTAATGCTTCTCTACAAGGAGATGGGCAGCAGAGGCCAGCCATGTCATTTTTGACCCATGTACCTGTAAGATAATTTCATTTTCTTCTTTCTTTCTTTTTTTTTTTTTTTTGAGACTAGAGTGCAGTGGTGCAATCTCGGTTCACTGCAACTTCCGCCTCCTGGGGGCAAGCCATTCTCCTGCCTCAGCCTCCCAAGTAGCTGGGATTACACACATGCGCCACCACGCCTGGCTGATTTTTGTATTTTTAGTAGAGATGGGGTTTTACCATGTTGGCCAAGCTGGTCTCGAATGCCTGACCTCAAGTGATCTGTCTGCCTCGGCCTCCCAGAGTGTTGGGATTACAGGCGTGAGCCACCGTGCCCGGCCCACATGTAAGATCATTTTCTTATACTGGAGCAGGGGATGCTGCTCCGATCACCTGTGCCTCAGTTGTCCCATTTGTGAAAGGCTAAGGCTGGCCTACCTTCCTTCCTTAGAGTCTTCTCACTCTCCCCTCCTGGTGGCCAGCAGTTGTTGGTCAGCAGGTGATCAATAGCTAGTTGTTTTGAAGAAAGTGAAAGGAGGATGCTATGACCAGTCCTAGCCTATAGAGTGAGAATGAAAGCAAACACTGAGGTGCCTGGTAGGGCGCTGGCACACAGAGGTGAGTGGAAGCATCTGTTCCCTTCTCCTTTGCAAGACTTCCTAGGGTTTCAAGAACAGCAGGAGGCACGCATGCACCTTTGTAGCAGGAGCACTCGTGGGGGCTTCCTCTGCTCTTTCATAGACCCACTCATCCATCCATCCATCCATCCATCCATCCATCCATCCATCCATAAATCGATTGATCCATCTATCTATCCATCCATCCATCCATCCATGCATTCACCCATCCATCCATCCATCCATCACCCATCCATCCGTCTATTCATCCATCCATCCATTCACCCATCCATCCATTCACTCATCCATCATCCATCCATCCATCCACCCATCATCTATCCATTCACCCATCCATCCATTCACTCATCCATCCATCATCCATCCATCCATCCATCACCCATCCATCACCCATCCATCCATCTATTCATCCATCCATCCATTCACCCATCCATCCATTCACTCATCCATCCATCATCCATCCATCCACCAATCACCCATCCATCCATCCATCCATCACCCATCCGTCTATTCATCCATCCATCCATTCACTCATCTATCATCCATCCATCCACCCATCATCCATCCATTCACCCATCCATCCATTCACTCCTCTATCCATCATTCATCCATCCACCCATCAGCCATCCATCCATCCATCACCCATCCATCCATCTATTCATCCATCCATCTATTCACCCATCCATCCATTCACTCATCCATCATCTATCCATCCATGCATCCACTCATCACCTATCCATCCATCCATCCATCTATTCATCCATTCACCCATCCATCATCCATCCATTCATCCACCCATCATCCATCCATCCATCCATCTAATCATTCATCCATCCATTCACTCATCCATCCATCATCCATCCAGCCATCTACCCATCCATACATCCAACCATCCACTCATCACGCATCCATCCATCCATCCATCCACCCATCTACCCATCCACTCATTCATTCATTTACCATCCATCTATCCATCCATCTGTCCATCCATCCATTCACCCATCATGTATCCATCCATCCATTCACTCATCCATTACTTCAGACATTCAGACTTCCTCATTACACGGAGACTGAGAGGGTAGCACTGTTAGTTAGTCTGAAGACAGAAAGTAACATGGTGGGGGGGTTGCACAATAATGCAACCTGTGACATTTGATTGCAAGATTGTCTATATGACAGTAGTTTGATCTTTGTTATGGATTGAACTGTGTGCCCCCTGAATCCTTATTTTGTGATCCCAACCTCCGGTACCTCAGAAGGTGACCTTATTTGGAGACACAATTGTTGCAGATGTAACTAGTTAAGATGCAGTCATACCACATAGGGTGGGCCCCTGATCCAATATGACTAGTGTCCATATAAGGAATTTGTACACAGACACACACACAGGGAGAGTGCCTTGGGAGGAGACAGACACACACAGGGAGAACTTCGTGGGGACGTGGGAGGGAGGCTGCCCGAGCCACGGAACCACCAGGTGCTGGAGTGGGGCTGAGGACAGATCCTTCCCAAGCCTTCAGGGGGATCACGGCCCTGCCGACACCTCCAGCTCAGATTCCACCTTCCAGAATGATGACAGAATACATTTTTGTCATTTAAGCCACCCCGTTTGGGGTATTCTGCTATGGCACGAACACAGTCTTTAAGACAATGCCAGGGTTCGTGTGCATCCTAGAAGAGCTGTTCTCATGCTGTGTGGGAAGCTTCTCCCCTCACCACTACAAACCAGTGTTTCCCTAGACAAGGGAGGGGCAAGAAAGGGCGGCCCCATAGCAGGCCACGGCCTAACAAGGCCAGTGGCTGAGGATAACTAAGCCTCAGGGCGGGGGTCAGTGGCCACACCGCACTCTCACTACACCCTGTGGGGTCTCCCCAGAGGAGAAATCACAGAGGAACCTGAAGAGCAAAGGCCTAGAATGCCTGCCCCCAGGAAGGGGCCCGTTCCCTGGTGCTGAGAGCCCTGGGAGGAAGCATCTCTCCCTCCTCTTCTCTCCCTACCACCTTCCCTGCATGGACATTAGATCGGCTGCTGAGTGTCAGTCAGTGAATGTGTCCACAAAATAGAAAAACCCTAGTTATGCCTGTCACTATAAAACCACTGTGAGCCCCCTTCTATTTTTGGAGGGAGATAATGCCAGCCAGTCCAATCTTCCCAAATATGTCAGTTGAGAGTCATTCATTCAGTTACTCAGTGCTTCAATGAAATAGTATCAATTTATTAGAGCAGAGAGGTGTCACACAAAAGGTGTCACGGAAACATACTTGCAATGTTAAGTTTGCTCAGTTCTCCAAAGAGGAAGGGGGCTTGTCACAGAAGCAGCCCTGAGTCCCCATTGTCTTCCAGCTATGGCTCCACCCGGCTCGCTCGTGCTCCCTGGGCCTGCACGGAGCTCCCACAGGGTGTCTTAAATGCCACCATGGCTGTTACCAGGAAATGGCTTGCACATTGCTCATTTTACACAAAAGTTGAATAAACTGAGACCTTGAATCAACTATGAGCTAAAGGGGGCACTAACATTAAAAAAAAAAAATGTAAACCTACAACGTATCTGAATTTATAAGAACACCAAATACTGTATGCCCAAGATGTTGGTACCAGGTTCTAAAACCTCTGTCCCTGTCTGTAAAAAGGCCATTGTCATAGCAACACAAATGGTCCACTTCTGTAATCCTTAACCGCTTTCTGTGGGTCACTCTTTGAAACTGTAAGTGCCCAATTCTCCCTACAGACCTACAAATCACGGCTGTTTTTCTAAGATGTGGTGGGATGAGCATGTGTTTACTGGAGAGCCAACCCTGTCCTTGGAGAATGAGGGCAACCTGGGGATTGCAGCAATTTGGACACTGACTGGGCTTTGAACACGGCTGAATTTCTCACACAGAGACAGGGAGGTGAGGTGGCTAAAGTGGAGAAGATGGCAGAGTTCAGGATGGAAATTTCAGCGCATTTAAATTCTACCAGGACAAGATCTGCCATGAAGTTGTAAGTTTTCAAGAACTGAAAAAGAAACCTCTTACCCATCATCTATTTTGAAGTAGATTTAACTCCCTTTCCAACCTGACATCTTACGTTTTGAGATGTTCTTGGGAATTCCCCTTTCATTAAAAACAAAGCCATTCCATGGCTTCTTTTCCCCTTCATTTTTTTCTCTCCCCTCTGTAGCATTTCACACTACGCAGCTCGCTGTTCCTCCTCATGTGGTCTCTCTTGGTTTTGAAGGCCTCATTTATCCTTAGAATATATCATAATATATCATGTCACAGAACCTGTTAAACTGCACTTCAAAACTGTAAACTTCATTGAAATGTGGCTTCGAGCATTCTGCTCTGTGTTCCCTGCATGTTTTCAGCACTCTTGCCCACTGGACCATTCCTGAGCTCCCAGGAGCTGCTATTTCCATTGAGGGGAGACTTATTTCAGACAAAGTGCCGTGGTTTTATTCTCTCTCCAATCCCTCTCCCTCTCCATTGGGTCCACTCCACCATTCCGCCCTGGCAACCCTTCACCTCCCCATCTCCTCCCTGCCTCCCCCCATTTAAAAAAAAACCTGAGTTTTCTGCTGGGGAGGGTAAGTGTCAGATGTTAGTAGGGCCAGGGAAGGCACAAAGTCAAAACTGCTGCACCTGGGAGGGCCTTGCCAGTCACAGGTGGGGAGATTCCCAGAGAAGAAGGCTGTGAAATCTCCGTTCTGATGAGCTAAACACAAGGTGGGGGAGCTGAAGTCCTGCAGCATCTGGGCCCCTGAGATTCCGCAGGTGGAAGGAGGGACAGAGACGGAGCACCAGCACCAACCAGAGGAGAAAGTGGTCCAAGAGGGGTCCCTGGGAGCTAGTTATTCCAGCATTCAACATGTCCAGAATCTGAATCATCCACATCTTGAAATGAAGATCAATAACCCAATTATAAAATTTTTGATGGAAACACATGAACCAAAACTGTTTTTCCCAGAGTGATATGTGTTGCACCAAAGTTTCTAATTAAACAGAAATTCAACTAAAAACTAAAAAATACCTTTCTGTAAGCTATAACCCTCAAAATAAGAAAAAATGTAATAACTGACAAAACAAAGCTTCTGTTGCAAGAACAATTCCTACTCTTGATCAAAATCTTCCCAACAAGTGAACAGAACATGAACTATGAACAGAAAAACAGTGAGGCTGACACAGTGGATTCTGCAAGGGCTCTATGTGATTTCCCTCTAGCCATATATATCAGTCCATTTTCACACTGTGATAAATAAATACCCAAGACTGGGTAATTTATAAAGGAAAGAAGTTTAACTGACTCACAGTTACGCATGTCTGGGAAGGCTTCAGGAAACACAATCATGGCGGAAGGTGAAGGGGAAGCAAGGAACTTCTTCACATGCCGGCAGAAGAGAGAAGAGAGGGCAAAGGAGGAAGAGCCCCTTATAAAACCATCAGATCTTGTGAGAACTCACTCACTATCATGAGAAGAGCATGGGGGAAATTGTCTCCATGATCCAATCACCTCCACCAGGTCCCTCCTTTGACATGTGGAGATTACAGTTTGAGATGAGATTTGGGTGGGGACACAGAGCCAAACCATATCACCATACATGCTACAATCAGCTAGGACAAAGGTAAATCCACTTGCTTTTTTTGATACAAAATCTATATCTCAATATTAATTAAAACATAGCAGTGTCTACAAAAATAAACAACATTGCTAGAGAAAGTCTCCTCAGGGTTCTTGAGTAAAAGATGATATAAGATTGAAAAGAACAAAGTCAGAAGGAAAAAAACCTGGAATACATTTACACATAAAATATTATCCTCTGCATTCTCTTGACTCTATAAGATAGGTTTCCAACAGCTGGAAATGTTAAAAAAAGAAAAAAAAAAAGAGAGAGAGAGTTTCAAATCAGCAGTTTTGCCATAGGTTTCCTTTTTTTAAAAAAGAGGGTTCTTGGCCAGGTGTGGTGGCTCATGCCTGTAATCCCAGCACCTTGGGAAACCAAGGTGGGCAGATCACTTGAGGTCAGGAGTTCAAGACCAGCCTGGCCAACATAGTGAAACCCCATCTCTACTAAAAATACAAAATTAGCTGGTCATGGTGGCGGGCACCTGTAATCCCAGCTACTTCGGAGGCTAAGGCAGGAGAATCACTTGTGCCCAGGAGGCAGAGGTTGCAGTGAGCCAAGATCATGCCACTGCACTCCAGCCCAGGTGACAGAGTGAGATTCATCTCAAAAAAAAAAAAAAAAGAGTGTTATTCAAAAAATTTTCAAAATGATATTTCTAGTTTGATTAAATTGTCTCCATTTTTATATAGCATTTACTTTGCTGTTTTCTGGATAAAATCCTGGAAGATTAGTTCAGCTGGGTATAAAATTTGAGACTGACAGTTATTTGCTTTTAGCTCCTTCAAGATTACCATCTCATTGTCTTCTGGCCTCTGTTGTTCCTGAGTAGTTACCTCAGTCAAATAGTCTTGCCTTTGTGATTATCTGCCTTTCACTCCAACTGTTTTTAAGATTTTCTCTTAGGCATTTTACAGTTGTACCAAATACATTTTGATATGAATTCAGTTTTATTTACTCCACTCAGGATTGGTGTTTCTTCAGTCTTGTAAATAACGCTTTCCATCAACCCTGGACTTTCTCAGCTATTATCTCTGTGTATTTTGTAACTCTCATTTTCTTCCTCTTTCCCTTTTGACTCCTATTAGCTATCTGGTAGATCTCATTCTGTTCTTTATGTCTTTTAATCTACTTTCAATCTTCTGTCTTTATGTTGTTTTAAGAGTTATTTATTCAAATCTAGCTTCTAATTTGGTAATTCTCTTTTTGGCAGTGTCTAAACTGCTTTCATTTTCAATGATTGTGTCCCATTTATTTTTTCTAAAAAAAAATCTGCTTTAAGAAACGGTACCTTAATCTTTACTTAAAATTTTAATGCTTTAAGACTTTAATAATTTTAAATGTAGTTATTGTATATTTTCTCTCAGACTTGTATGTATTTTAATGTAATCGAAGTCCTTTATCTTTCTCTTTCTCTCTTTTTAAAGCTGGTCATTTTTACTCATGGCAAATTATTGCCTGTGTGCTTGACAATTGTGATTCATCTTTAAAAAGGCTTGATTTTCATTTTGGATAATTTGGTTTTGGCAATATCTCTCCCGAGAGGAATCATTTTTACCTCTGTTGGTTGCCCAGATGGTCTGGCCTGAAACCATGTTTCTTTAGTTTTTTGTGTATTTTCTTTTTGTTTTATTTTTGGAGGAGAGTAAAATCCTTTATTGGAGTATGATATGTAACTATTTCAGGAAGAGTTGATCACTGTTTTCCCTGAGGGTAAGAAGATATTATACACAGATCTTCCTGGCTTTCCAACCATAGGCAAAGTGTACAATCTATGAGCCATACTTACTATTTATTTTTAGAGACAGGGTCTTGCTTTGTCACCCAGGCTGGAGTGCAGGGGTGTGATCATAGCTCACGGCAGGCTCAACCTCCTGGACTGAAGCAGTCCTCCTGTCTCAGCCTCCCAATAGCTGGGACTACAGGCATGTGCCACCATGCCTGGCTAATTTTCTGTAGTTTTTGTTTTTATTTTGTAGAGATGGGGTCTCACTATGTTGCCCAGGCTGGTATCAAGCTCCTGGTAACCCTCCTGCCTCCGCCTCCCAAAGTGTTGGGATTATAGGTATGAATCACAGCCCCCAGCCTATACTTATTTTAATAACATTTATCTGTATAAAATTAATCTCAGGAAGGCTAAGCTTTTTTTTTTTGAAAGCCTTATTGTGAGATGATTAATATATCATACATTCCTCTAAATTGTACAATTCAACTTTTTTTTAGTGAATTCAGAGTTGCGTAACCATCATCACGATGAACTTTGGAACATCTCATTATCCCCCAAAGCAGCTCTGTTTTCATCATCAATCATTTCTCATTCCTCTCAAATGCTGTCCCCTAGTCTAGGAAACCATGAATTTACTTTCTGCCTCTCTAGATTTGCCTGTTCTAGATGTTTCCTACAAATAGAATCATACAATATGTGGTCTCTTGTGCCTGGTCTCTTTCACTTAGCCTAATGTTTTCAAGGTTCCTCCACACTGTAGCATGTATCAGAATTCCATTCCTTTTTATTGCTGAATCATCCACTGAATGCACAGACCACATTTTATTTATCCATTTGTCCACTGAGGGATATTTTGGTTGTTTCCACTTTTTGGCTACTGTGAATAAAGTTGCTATGAACAATTTATGTGCAAGATTTTGTGTAGACATATGTTTTCTGTTCTCTTGGGTACATACCTAGGAGTAGAGTTGCTTTGTCACATGGTGACTCCCTGTTCAACCCTTTGAGGAATGCCAACTGTTTTCCAACGTTTCTGAATCATTTAATATTCCTACCAGCAATGTACAAGGGTCCCAGTTTCTCCGTGCCCACCAATATCTGTTATTGTCCAGCTTTTCTTATTTTAGCCATCTTATTTTAGAGTGTGAAGTGATATCTCGTTACAGCTTACATTTGCATTTCCCTAACAGTTCACGATGTTGAGCATCTTTTCATGTGCTTGCTGGCCATTTGTAAATCTCCTTGGGAGAAATGTCTATGCCGATCCTTTGCCCAGTTTTTAATTGGGTCATTTGTCTTTTTGTTGTGAAGTTGTAAGAGGTCTTTATATATTCTGGACATAAATCCCTCATGAGATACATAATTTGCAAATATTTTCTTCCATTTGGGGAGTTTTTTTCATTTCCTTTATGACATTCTTTGAAGCATAAAGGTTTTCATTCTGATGAGGTCTAATGTATCTACTTTTTCTTTAGTTGCTTGTGCTTTTGGTTTCTGGAACCAAATGTTACATTAATTTCTGTTCTGGGAGTTCCCAGGCCATTCATATAATACAAATTCAAAACCCAGTCCTGAGTGGGGCACAGGACACAGACTGACTTTTCATTCTCTACTCAGAGTCCAGGTAGACATACAGTCAAACCTCTGCAGGCAGAGTTTCAGCCTCTCCTAGGAAGGAGGGTAAGGCCTTCAAGAGCCGTGTCTCAAGTGCAGGAGTTTAGGCCCTAACTCTCCCCTTACACAGATTCAAAGCTGACTCTCTTGTTCCTGCAAGTTCGTCAAATCCTAGGTCCTGAAACCACCAGGAAAGGTCCAGCCCAATCCCCACCCCACCCAGGACAGCTGCGGCACCAGCCCAACACTTCCTGCTGAACTCTTCCTGGTTCCTGTTACGCCTCTGACACCTGAGGATTTCCCTGTTTTTCTTACGAATGCATTGATGAATTTATTTATTTACTTATTTTTTTGAGGCACAGTCCCACTCTGTTGGCCAGGCTGGAGTGTGGCACAATCACAGCTCACTGCAGCCTCAAACTCCCAGGCCCAAGCCATCTTCCCACCTTAGCCTCCCAAGTAGCTATGACTACAGGTGTATGTCACCACACCTGGCTAATTTTTGTATTTTTTGTAAAGATGGGGTCTCACTATGTTGCCTAGACTGAACTCCTGGACTCCAGCAATCCTCCAGATTCAGCTTCCCAAAGTGCTGGGATTATAGGTGTGGGTTACTGTGTCTGGCCAATACATTTAAGATTTCAGAAAGTTATATTTTATCTATAATTTTTTGTTGGTTATAGCAGAAGTTTAAATTTTGAAAAAATATTTTCTTGGCCTGCCTTTTCCTGGATTTAGAACTGTCCCTCTGAACTTTTCAAGTTCTCTTCTTTGTCACAAAGATTCATATAGTGAAGATAACAGAAGTTTTCGAAATCCACGTGACCACAATCCCAGGCTGTGTGTTGGTGCGTCTCCACCTTTCCTTTGGAACGTAATGAAAGCTGCAGTCTGAAGGAGAGCCAAGGGACACCGGGCCCAACCCTACTGCTTGGGCAGTTCCCTCCTGAAACACTGGTCCTCTCAAAAGCATACTGGTTATCACCATGGCTGCTCTTCCAGGGCTCTCATTGGAGGGCTCCAGGGTTCACGCCACGCCCTGAGAGCATTCCCACTCGGCTGTGGTTCCGCTTCTCCCTGCTACTGCTTAAGAGTCCTCCCGTCTACCCTCACCTCCTGCACTCCGAGAAGAGTAGGAAGAAATAAAGCCACAAAGTGGCACAGGAGCTTTTGCTTGCCGCTGGTGACTGACAGTGGACCAGCGTTGAGGAAACCCAGCGGGTTGTGTGTGATGCAAACCAGTGTGCATTACAGCAAAACCTACAAGGGCGGCAGCAGGTTCAGACCTGTCACTGGTGGGAACTGGGGAATGAACAAGAAAGGATGAGAGGAGCCTTTATCCAGAGCTTCCCAGGCCCTTCCATGCCATGGCACACAGAGCGGATGGCACCTGCAGATACACTGGGCATATGCTGGTGCCCTTGGTGTGCCAGGTGCTGCTGGGCCCAAGCCCAGGGTACACACTCCTCACCCCAGCCTGGCCCCCTCGAGGGTAGAAGGGTGGTGTTGGGCACACCTGCACCCATCGCAGCACCTGGCATGGATAAGATCAGGAAGAGGTGAGGGGCTGGCACTGCCTGGGGCTCCAGGGCCCCTTTCCTTATTGCTGTGAGCTGATCTGCATCCTCCCTCCAGCCGTCCTCAGAGGCCGCCCTCCCACCTCGGCACCACCTTCCATGTTTCCCTCTTCATCTTTGGAGCAAACAGGCCAGGCCCGGGAACCCTGGGCCCCCCAAGTGTCTACGCTTTCCTCCCTTTTAAACTCCTCTGTCCTGAGGATGGCGGCCCCCCGCTATAGCCGCCTCCAGCCATGCCAACAGGCCTTGTGCCCCCGTGTCCTCCGCCTCCTCCCGCTGACCGTGCGAGGTTTTTCTTTGATACCCAACATGCACTTGGCTTCCTAGCTCATCTTTCTGTCCATTTCCCATCAAAGTCACTCTGAGTTCCAACTATGTCTCCTGTGGCAGTTTCCAGCATCTAGCAAGTTAATTAATTTTTCTACTGAAAACAACAGCACGGGGACTGTCTCTTTACATGGCGTTGTAGCACAGGGACAGAAGCAGGGAGGCTCTGGGTGGGGGACAGGGTAGGCCCCAGGGCATTTCCGAGGACTGTGGGGTGGAAACAGCTGTAGGCAGGCCCTGGCCACCTCTCGACTCCCCAGCTTCAAGGCGATTCTGTCCCCTCGGAGCGCCAAGGAAAGGAGCTGGGCTCAGGAGCTGTCTCCAGGAAACAGCCATGTCTATGACAGCAAAAACAATGGAACCGAATATTCTCATTAACGCAGAGAGTCAGAGAAGAGAAGGAAAAGAGAGTGAATAAGAGGGTTTGAATCAATAAGCAAAATGGATCCAGGCTCCCTGAGGGAAGAAGTGGGGGAGTCTTGTCCTTTTCCTCTGGCCACCGACCCAGTTCACCATCTCAACCCTTCATACTTCCTCTTCATCCCATGTCTGGACAAAGTCAGGAATTTAAGTCATATTTGTAATTTAAGTCATATTTCCTTTTCCTCTGGCCACCGACCCAGTTCACCATCTCGACCCTTCATACCGCCTCTTCATCCCATGTCTGGACAAAGTCAGGGCTTTAAGTCATATTTCTAACAGCCTAGGTTAGTCCAGAATGAACAGCCCCTCCGCAATCAAGCACATGCTGTGACTCTCATCCAAGAAGCGTGGGGCAGAGATGCAGCTGGTTCATTCCTTCTTCAGACAGAACCTCACTAATTCAGATCAGACTGAAGGGACTGGGGTCAGGTGACGGTGAGTCCTTCGTGAGTGTTAATTGTCATCCTTCCCTTGGGTTTCTAAAAATTCAAGGGGGGCAAGAAAAGCTCCTCTGACCCACCGTTGGCTGGTGGAAGTTAGTCCGCAAAGCCTAGAAGATTAGGCGGCTACTTTCAGCATTAGCACAGTGCAGCAGAGGTCTACTCAAAGTTGGCCAAAAACACGTCTCCATTTCTTCCTGGCAACTGGCAGAGCCCCATGACTGAGACGAACAGAGTGACGTTCCACTCCTGAACAGGTTTGAAGAGACCCATTCTTTGCCTTCTTTTCCCTGTTGGCAGCTGGGTGCAGATGGAGATTATTCCCACAGAATAGTAGAGCCTGGGTCCCTGAATCACCTCATGGAAAAGAGCGACCCGCCAAATAGAAACACCCACCTTAGACCACAATATGAGTGAGAAATAAACTCCTATTATGTCCAAGCAATTAAACTTTTGGAGGTCTATTTATTACCACAGGCTAGATTAGTTAATCTACTACCTCTATTAATTTGTGACAAGAAGGTCCTGAATACCTTGTATTTTAAAGATTCCCCATAGGATCTTTACACATTCTTGCTTTTCATCATTGGTAGTGAAAATTATCCCTCATTTAGAAAATAGTAATGTGAGTCGAGCCCCTGTTGGAAATCATCACCAGTTTCCAATGAATGGCTTGGGGCCCTAATGAAATCAGGTGGAAATTCCTGCCGAGTCTGGCCTAACACAGGATTAGGAAAGCTCCAAGACAGACACAAGTGGGACAGGCCAATGAGACACCACTAGCCTGGGATCTGGAGGCTCAGGGGCCCTCAGCCCCATCTCTAATGTGGTGTCTGCAGGACGGGAATCGCCTTCCCCTTACCTGACTCCCGCGTCCGGCCCCGCACCACCTCGCTCCACGGCCCGGCCCCGACGGCGTTGAAGGCCTGCATCTGGAGCTCATATTCCATCCATTCCTCCAGCTCCTCGATGGTGAATTCCCTCTCCAGCCGGTCACTGACGACTTGGGCCAGTGCTGAAGACTGGAGGTCTGAGCGCCAGTACTTAATTCTGTAGCCCACGGACTCAGGGTTCCCGTTGTACCGAGAATCTGGCAGGGGCTAGGAAGGAACAAGGGGCCGTGATGAGTTGACATCTCAGAACTGCCACCCTCACAGGTCTTAAGGGACGGGCCTGTCCTGTGAGGCCAACTCCGTGGAGGAAGCATTCCTGGGAGAAACAGTCTTAGAAGCATCTACTTTATTTTTCCCTGAAACTTTTCTTCTGTGAATTAAATGAAACCATGTCAGTAACTTTGGCTGCATATAATTTCTTTTAATACATTTTGGCTTAATTTTGTGGGCAAATGTTCTGATTAAATATCAGGCTGGCTCTCTTACAAATACTGAGTATTGGTTCCATGTTGACCTAGCTTAAGGACTTAGAGATCCGGCGTGAGGCACCACCAGCTTTCCTGCCCCAAGGAATATTCCTCAGTTCCAAGAAGAGAGTGAGTAATGCTACTAATTAATCAGATCTCCTGGGCTGGCCTAAGATCCAACACTAATTGTAAAATGCAATACTTTTTGGTTTGACGATGAGATTAGTTTTGACTAGGACAAAGGCGTGACCAAGAAACTCCTAAGCCCTGGATTAGTGTGTGCCGTGGCTAATCCAGGACCCGTGTGCCTCCAGCCTCCCTTCTCACCCCCACTCACCACCCAGCGAAGCCGCAGGCTGGTCTCACTGGCAGTCCGGACCGTGACGCTGGTTGGAGCCACATCGGGTGGGGCCTGCAGGGTCTGGATGACCCGGGAAGACTGACTGTAGGGGCTCGGCCCGACAATGTTCACTTGCTTCATTCGAAATCTAAAGGCAAAACCACTGATGAGACTTACGGCCAAGCAAAGGTAAGAAGGAAAAGAATGAAACCACAAAGGCCCTGACCGTTTCTCAAGGGAGGGCTCAGATAGGTGTCTACCCATACATAAAGGCTATTGCTCAAGGACACCCTCCTTTCACCTGGTTTCATTAAAACTGCAAACTGTGGCCAGGTGCAGTGGCTTACACCTGTAATCCTAGCACTTACGGAGGCCAAGGTGGGAGGTGGCGGGGGATCACCTGAGGTCAAGAGTTCCAGATCAGCCTGGCCAAAATGGCGAAATCTCGTCTCTATTAAAAATACCAAAATTAGCCGGGCATGGTGGCGGGCAGCTGTAATCACAGCTACTCAAGAGGCTGACACAGGAGAATCGCTTGAACCGGGGAAGGAGAGGTTGCAGTGAACCAAGATCATGCCACTGCACTCCAGCCTGGGTGACAGAGCGACACTCTGCCTCAAAAAAAAAAAAAAAAAAAAAAAAGCAAATTGCATATGTGGCCTTTTCCCCCTAGAAGCCTTCAAAGAAAGGCACAGGTACATCAATTGCAACTCAACAATTTTAAAATTTTAAATTTCCAAGTGAAATGTAGTTGGATGGATTGGGTGTCCAGAAATCAATGTTATTAGTTGCTCTGATTCAAGTTTAGGAAAACCTCAAGGAGTTAAGGTGCAAGTAGCTATGGGACCGAATTAGAATGTCAAGATGTTACTAGCAAATGGCAGTTTTGAAGTCTAGCCTTTTAAATGACCCAAACGGCACCCTGAACCTCTTTTTCTGTTGGTTCAGGATAAGAACGAGGGGTGAAAGGAAAATATCTTGAACCCCAAATCACTAAGCTAAAAGGAAAAGCAAGCTGGAAACTGCCTGGGGCAAACCTGCTTCTTATTCTCTTCAAAGTCATCCCTCTGGTCACTGAGATAGATGCAGATCTGACGGCCTCCTTTGGAAATGCTCATCAGAAACTCAGAAGAATGCGACCCTTTGTCTCTCACCTATCTGTGACCTGCAAGCCCCCTACCCTGCTTGTAGTCCTCCTGCCTTTGCTTCAAGCTGTCCCACCTTTCCAGACTGAACCAATGCACTTCTTGCCTATATTGATTGATGTCTCACATCTCCCTAAAATGTATAAAAGCAAGCTGTGCCCTGATCTCCTTGGGCACGTGTTGTCAGGATCTCCTGAGGCTGGGTCACGGGCGCGTCCTCAACCTTGGCAGAACAAACTTTCTAAGTTAACTGAGGCCTCTATCAAAGTTTCAGGCTTCACACCGCACTCTGTGATTCCAATCCAATGAGGAACTGTGAGATCTTCAGCAACTCTGGCGATCTCCGTTTCCTTGACTATAAAATGAGGGTGGAGTTCGATGTTCTCTAAAATCTACAGGAGTGCTTTCAGTTCAGTCTCTTCTTTATCCATACATAAACAATTATTTGAATTCAATTTACATACAATAAAAAAAATCCCAAGTGTGCACATACGCATTTGCTATAGAGGTTCCCCAAATGTACCTGAGTTTCAGACAGGGACACTGATCTCTACTTACAGTTTCTGATCTTTTAAATCATTATATAGCTTCAGTTAATTTCACACGGTAAGTCTTGAATCCCAACAGCTCATTTTAAGCTAAATGTTTTTCTTTAAAAAAACTGTGTATTGTGTCTTGATTTGTCTGTTGTAAGCTTCTGAAGGATGTTAAAATGAATACAAGATAAACAGCATCTCTCATTAGGCTGTTTTTTTTTAAACTCTAACTTTGGTTTTGTTCTGGAAAGAAAAATTCTTCACAAGGATGTAATTCCACCTTTTAGTCCCTGAATTAGTAATTCCTACTCTTTCATTCTCCAATTGTATGAAATGTATCCATCCTGGCAGAACAATGACATTATCAGACTCAACATCTGGTGATAACTGGAAATTCCATCTCCTTCCAAGGCCTTACGGGAAGTGATCACAGCACTAACAGTTCATGATCACCCTACCCTTTGTTAAGGCCAGGGATTTATTGCCCGGATCAGTTTCAGGGATCAAGAAGCTAAAGGTTAAATGGTATGTTAATTGCTTGATGAGTGAGACTAGCAGCTTCTGGGCCCTGCCTGGGAAAGGGAGCAGAAGAATCTTCCAAGGACGTCTGCTTTGTTTGCACAAGGCATGTTAATAGTCCCAAGAGGTTGTGGAGTTTGGTAAAGTGCCACGTCTCTGCTGCGTGTGGTTCTTGGCTGTTCAGCCTAATATAATAGTGGGCCATTTCTATGGGGTGTTTTGCCAGCTGGTACTGATAGAAGGAGCCTCATGAGTCTAACATCTGCCTATCATTTCCCTTGGAATAACACCCAGCTATGCATCCTGCCTGCTCCTTAAGGCTTTGATGTACTGTTATTGCCACTTGGAAAGATCTCATTTGCATGCATACCACTGGGTTTTACTATTGCCAACAGAAGCCACCTGCCTGGGCTGCCAGCGTTTCCTCCTGTAACAGCTTATTACTGCTGTTCTCACCTGTAGTGAGTGTAGGGCGTGAGGTTTGGGATCTCCAGCGTCTGGGCATCAGGCTCATTCTCCTCTTCATAGAGGGTGACCCACTCCTCCTCATCGCCGATAGCTCCCACCTGTGCAGAGTGAGACACTGAGATAGGCTGGACGTGCCTTAGGGACTCAGGCTGCCCTGTAGACCTTGTGCACCTGCTGGTACCTAGTGAGCTGGGCAGGGCTGCAAGGCGTCCCCACACCTGGGATGAGTTGAGTCCTGCACAATCCCCTCTCATGCCTTGGAGATACAGGCTCTTGCTACGCCCAACATCAAGTCTGGGTGAGTTTTAGTTAAAAGTTCACAGTCAAGAACTGGGCCGCAGAAGGACTGGACCCAAAGGGTGAAACCCCTGGAAACAAACCTCTGAGGACTTGGAGGCCATCAGTGATGGAGGGGACCGTCCATGCCATCTCATCCTTCCTCTCTTTGACAAGTGAGGGCTCAGAGAGAGCCTGGAGAGGAAGACTTGGCCAGGACCATGGTGAACAGTGACAGAACTGTGGGCACAGGCTGGGGGTCCAGCTTCTACCCCAACCACACACCAAACAGACGCCATTGCTGGCCCACGGCATAAGGAAGGTCCTTAGGCAGGGAAGGATGAGGCTTCTGCCCTGGAAGCCAGACCGGCAGGCCCAGTCCCCTTAAGATTTAAAGAAACTGCCTCCTGGCAGCGCGGATGAGGGAAGAGCCACTTCCTTCAACAGAGACTCGCCTTTTCCAGGTCTGCTGGTGATGCCTGCAGGGTGCCCTGCAAGTTCCCCAGCTTCTGCCTCTCCCAAGTCTTTGCTCCTGCCCCATGGTCTGCCCCGTGCTAATTTTACTCCCTGTCTGGGAGCTCCACACCATCAGCCTGCTCGGTAGCATTCCATTTCCCCTAATCTGACCCTGAGCCCCACCTCGCACTCATCCTTGTGTTGTTTTTTTTTTTTGAGACGGAGTCTCGCTCTGTCGCCCAGGCTGGAGTGCAGTGGTGCGATCTCAGCTCACTGCAAGTTCTGCCTCCCGGGTTCAGGCCATTCTCCTGCCTCAGCCTCCCGAGTAGCTGGGACTACAGGCGCCCGCCACCATGCCCAGCTAATTTTTTGTATTTTTAGTAGAGACGGGGTTTCACCGTGTTAGCCAGGATGGTCTCCATCTCGTGACCTCGTGATCCGCCTGCCTTGGCCTCCCAGAGTGTTGGGATTACAGGCGTGAGCCACCACACCCGGCCTCATCCTTGTGCTTTTAAGAAACCGAAGTGCCAGTGCCACTTCTACTGCTGCACCAAGCTGACCGTGTCCCTCTCTCCACCCTTGACGGTGCCACACAAGCTGTGCCAGGGAGTCACAGGGGAGACAGCCATGGCCTCGTACCCACCAGGAGAGCCCTGGAGCTCTTCTTTGGAGATCTCTGCACCCCCATCACAAGCACACTCTGGTCTCGTGTGACCCTGTGGCTCTGGGGGACCCAAAGGGACACAGAGAAGGCCAGCTGCAAGCATGGAGAGCATGTCAGGACAAACTGGCTGCTGGAGCGGGATCGGCCTGGGGCCTGGTGCATTTAACGCTTCGTAAGCGGCTTAAATGACAGGATAGGAAACGTGCTCACTAAGTGTGCAGAGGAAACCAAGTTGGCGGGTGGCCAAGTCTTGGGAGGGTGGCAGGAGAAATCAAAACGACCTTGGTCAACTGGAGATATGGATGCAGAGGAGACTGTGTAAGCAGGCGTGCTGGTGGCCTGCTTCCTAGAGAACTTGAAAGGCAAAGCGCAAAACTCTCAGTGCTCTCAGCTGAAAACATCCACACGGTCAGGGGCTCCTCCAAAAGTTACACACAGAGTCACCGCATGAGCCAGCAACTCTGTCCCCAGGCATTGACCCAAGAGAACAGACAACAGGTGTCTTAACAGATACCTGCAGGCACATGCTCCTAGCGCACCAGTCACAACAGCCAAAGCCGTGAACAAGGCAAACGCCCAGCACTGAGTGGATAAACCAAAGGACTCTCTGCACCATGGAGCAGGATTCAGCCATAGAAAGGAACAAAGCCCCCACACCTGCTACCAGATGGACGAATCTCAAAACATGATGGATGCAAAGTGAAGGAAGCCTGACCCGAAGTCCCCGCACCGCACGATTCCATTTGATGAAATGTCCAGGATCTTTCAATCCATTGAGACAGAATGCAGGTTGATGGTTGCCAGGGGATGGGGAGAGGAGAGGATGGGAAGTGACTGCTATTGGGTGTGGGGTCTCTTCGTGGCGTGATAAAGACGTTTTGGAACTAGACAGATGTGGTGGTTGCATGGCACTGGGAATCTATTGAGTTGTGAATGGTACTCTTTAACATGGTTAATTTTACATGAGGTGAATTTCACCTCAATTAAAAAAAGAAACAGTAAAATGAAGTGTAGAATGACGGGCCAAAAACATTTGCTAGAGAATGAGCTGGAGACCAGCGTACATAATGAACAGCCCCGAAGTCGGCAAAAGCACAGGGCTGTGCCATTAGGAAAAGACTGTGTAGCTGGCACAGCTAGAGGCGAAGGGGGCAAGTCCCCTGGCACCAAAGTGAACCAGTTCTCAGCACTGGGGGTAGCCATCGAAACCCTCCAATCCTCACTTCAGAGACACAGAAAACAAGAGTTAGGTGGATAGATTAAGGTTCCACAGAACACCCATCTCAGAGAAGGGAAGGGTCTAGGCAAACCTGGGGCTGGACTAGCTCTTGAGTCAGACAGGACTGAGGCCTCCCTATGCCCTGTCAGGGCCCATGGCACCATGGCAACTGCCTCCCTCCATCGCGTCCGTGAAGAGGGAAGGGACCCAGGGGCAGAATGCTGACATTGGAGCCATCCAATCCTAATGGGAAAAAAGAGAATAACTTCAGGATCCGGGGATCTCAGGGTAGCTCACTCAAGTCGGCTTGAAAGCTCTGGCCCCAGCACAGTGTGCAGTGGAGAGGGGCCATGCAATAATTTTTTTTTTTTTTTTTTTTTTTTGAGACGTAGTCTTGCTCTGTCGCCCAGGCTGGAGTGCAGTGGCATGATCTCAGTTCACTGCAAGCTCTGCCGCTCATGCTATTCTCCTGCCTCAGCCTCCCAAGTAGCTGGGACTACAGGCGCCCGCCACCACGCCCAGCTAATTTTTTGTATTTTTAGTAGAGATGGGGATTCACCGTGTTAGCCAGGATGCTCTCGATCTCTTGACCTCGTGATTCACCTGCCTCAGCTTCCCAAAGTGCTGGGATTACAGGCGTGAGCTGCCGCGCCCAGCGAGGCCGTGCAATATTTATCTGTGTGACTGATGCATGAATGGGTCCACCCATAAGCTAGGAAGCTGGAGGACATTATTCCAGCCCATGCTATGCTGAAAGAAGCCGAGGTCCAGAAATGAGTGACTCATTCAAGGTCACCGAGTGTTTGTCGCAAGATCAGCACAGCTCACAACACCTTACAGGCCTCCAGGTAAAGAACACGCACCACAGCACAGAGGGAAGGGCAAGCAAGACAGCTGCTCAGGCTTCCGTGGGAGGCCCCCGGCTGCCTAGGCAGTGTCTCAGGGGAGGAGATGGGGGTCGTGGGCGGGCTGGGACCAGATACTGGGGAGTGGGGAGGACCAAGCCCCGCATTTTTTCAGTTAGATTTTACTGGGTGCAAAGTGCTTCCCTGTTGAATGCGGGCCCCGTGGCCTGGTTTAGCGGTTTTAGAGTTCTCGGTGACTTAGGTGGGCTCCTCTTAGGGAAACCAGTCCTCTGGGGATTAAACCAAAGCACTGGGAGATTTCATAGAAAGTTTTTTGTTTTTGTTTTTATTTTTTAAAAAAAAGGAAGAAAGGAAGAAAAAGGGATGACTTAAAAATTTCAGACGGTCCATTCAGGACCTTTTATTTATCACTCAATGACGTGTAAGCGCTAAGGGAAGAGCCAGCAGTCAGGGTGCACGTCACTCACATGCGTAGCTCACGGTACCAAGTGACCGGTGGGCGCTTTGCCTGGCAGCCTCCTGCCTTCCAGGTCCTTGCCTGGTCTGTGCATGTGTCGGGGGAAACAGACACCTGGTAGGTTCAACTTACTCTCCAAGACCCCAAGCTGCACCACGGATGCTCATTCACCTTCGCTAAGCGACTCCAAGTCTCCTTCCTCTGGTCTGCCCCTGCAGCCCCACCCTGCCCACCCTGGATGTGTGTTTTGGGCTGCCTGAGGGAGAAATCAACAAGACGGAGGAACGCTGGGGTCCTGGGTGGGGGCGCTGCCTAGAGCTCCCTGCCCTCCTCTGGCCTGGATGCTCGGCATGTATGGATTCAGTCTGTCTGGTTACTTTCCTGGCCCCAGAAGCAGTCACCTGAGGCCTGGGGGCTTCCTGACCCTGTGGGCTCCCCGATCCGGTTCAGGCACTGGGCACTCAGGGCACGCTCTCAGCCACAAGGGCTGCTGTGGGGTCCGTGGCGGTCAGGGCAGTGGTTCCGGGATTCAGGGCTGTTCCACCCCCATGACAAAGAGGAACAAAAGAGAACCAGTAAGGCCTGGGAGGCTGCCCGGGAGAGAAAGGCAAGCGCGCGTTGAGAGAGCAGGAGAGTGGGGGAAAGCACAGCCAGAGGCAGCCAGGCTCATCAGGTTTTTCTGAGAACGCTGGGCCTGCGGCTCCCTCTGCAGAGATGCTGGGAAACCACTGAACGGTCAGCAACCCGGCCGGCCCGGGGTGGGTGTCTCGCGCCTGTAATCCCGGCACTTTAGGAAGCCGAGGCAGGTGGATCACAAGGTCAGGAGATCGAGACCATCCTGGCTAACACAGTGAAACCCTATCTCTATTAAAAATACAAAACAATTAGCCAGGCGTGGTGGCGGGCGCCTGTAGCCCCAGCCACTCAGGAGGCTGAGGCAGGAGAATGGCGTGAACATGGGAGGCAGAGCTTGCAGTGAGCTGAGATCACGCCACTGTATTCCAGCCTGGGTGACAGAGCGAGACTCCATCTCAAAAAAAAAAAAAAATAACAATAATAATAAAAATAAATAAGTAAATAAATAAGAAACGGGGGCCAGTGGGGCGGCCAATCTCCACTTCATCCTTTCCCGCAGGGAGGGCCTGAGGAGGGAGGCCTTTCCGAGGCCCTGGGGCTGTTCTCCATGAAGTGACTCCCTTCACCTGCCTTCTGAGCAGTGAGTGTCTGGTTATCTACAGGGCTGTTGTTTTGCTGAGCATAAAACGGTTTCGGGGCCGGGATCAACGGATTGGGACAAGGGCAGACCATTGAAGGTGGCAGCCAAGGTCAAACTCCCCTGCCCTTCCTGCCCAGTGCCTGGTCTCCCTTTTTGAAAGATGTTGATTGGAACAGGTGCCAAATGATTGGTGAACCCAGGCAGGCGCCACATGGCTCCATTAGGCTCTGCGTGCACTTCCTCCTGCAGCCGCAGTTTGTCATTACCTGGAGGCATCACACAGTCTCCAACACCTGTCCCCCTGCACTGCTCTTCCCCCTCTCAGAGTGTGTCTGCTCCTTCCACCCCTCCTCTCTGCAACTGGCTGACTCCTTTGGAATCTGGAGAGCATCCGGCCTTTGGGAAGCCTCAGGGCAGCATCCCTCTCAGCCTCTCACTGCTCCCGCTAGGCTGCCAGAATCTATGTCCTAATTCTGTGCTCCCATAGTCTCTTCAATGTATCCCCGGCACAGTGCGGATCATCATTGTCAAACCATTCATTTAAAAACACAACTCCCAGGCCAGGAGTGGTGGCTCATGCCTGTAATCCCAGCACTTTCGGAGGCTGAGGTGGGTGGATCACCAGGTCACAAGACCGAGACCAGCCTGGCCAGCATGGTGAAACCCCATCTCTACTAAACATGCAAAAATTGACTGGGTGTGGTGACACGTGCCTGTAGTCCCAGTTACTCGGGAGGCTGAGGCAGGAGAATCGCTTGAACCAGGAGGGTGGAGGTTGCAGTGAGCTGAGATCACGCCGCTGCACTCCAACCTGGTGACAGAGTGAGAGTCCATCTAAGACAAACACACAAAAAACAAAAAAACATAACTCCTGGCCAGGCATGGTGGCTGACACCTGTAATCCCAGCACTTTGGGAGACCAAGGCAAGTGGATCACCTGAGGTCAGGAGTTCAAGACCAGCCTGGCTAACATGGTGAAACCCCGTCTCTGCTAAAAATACAAAAATTAGCTGGGCATGGTGGCACGTGCCCGTAATCCCAGCTACTTGGGAGGCTGAGGCAGGAGAATCGCTTGAACTTGGGAGGTGGAGGTTGCTGTGAGCTGAGATTGCGCCACTCCACTCCAGCCTGGGTGACAGAGTGAGACTCCATCTCAAAAGAATAAATAAATAAATAAATAAATAAATAAATAAATAAATAAATAAAAACACAACTCCTGGGAGACATGGCAGGAGGATCTCTTGAGCTTGGGAGCTCAAAATCAGCCTGGGCAACAGAGGGAGACTCCATCTCTACAAAATAATTTAAAAAAAAAATTAGCCAGGCATGGCTCCAGCTACTCAGGAGGATGATGCAGGAGGATCATTAGAGCCCAGGACGTCAAGGCTGCAGTAGCTATGATCACACCACTGCACTCCAGCCTGGATGACAGAGCGAGACCCTGCCTCAAAAATAAATAAATACAAATTCTCATACGAGTACATAGTGTGTGTCAAAGATTTATTTCGCTCATTAATGAGGAACTAGTGGGATGGTAAAACTGGTTCGGAGGGGAATATATGTCAAAGTATGTAGCGTGAATGAAAGAAACAATGCTCAATAAGATCAAAAAGTCAGACATTAAACCGGCTATGAGAGCAATATAACCGCGACCTCTGGCTTTGCAACTTATAATCTTCTACAAGGTAGCATCTAACTTCACAGGGTCTGGGCCAAATTAACACACAGTAAGTCAAACACAATTACCTTCCTTAATGAGATGGCCCCTAGCAGGTATATTAAAGCAGGCTCTAGGCCAGGTTCAGTGGCTCATGTCTATAATCCCAGCACTTCAGGAGGCCAAAGTGGGAGGTTTGCTTGAGTCCAGGAGTTCGAGACCAGCCTGGGCAACATGATGAGACTCCATCTCTATAAAAAATACAAAAACTAGGTAGGTGTGGTGGTGCATGCCTGTAGTCCCAGCTACTCTGGAGGCTGAGGCAGGAGGATCGCTGGAGCTCGGAGGGTCTAGTCTGCAGTGAGTGGTGATTATGCAACTGTACTCCACCATGGGCCACAGAGGGAGACCCCATTTCAAACACAAACAAGCAGGGCTCTAGTACTGCAGTTAGCAAATTCTGGCCCAGGGGCCGAATCTGGCCCACTTCCTGTTTTTGTAAATAAAGTTTTATTGGAACACAGCCACAGTCACTGGTTTGTGTGGCTGATAGCTACTTTCACGCTTTTGCAGCAGAACTGCAGAGCTGTAACAGAGAACATCTGACCTGGAAAGCCTAAAGTATTTACTATTGGGACCCTTACAGAAGAAGTGTGGCAAGCCCTGCTGGAGTGCACCATCCCCACGGCACTGACTCCTTCTCCTAGGCCTCTGAGTCCTCTCACCATGCTGTGTCATCACTTCTGGCTGCTTGTGGACTCGCCCTGAGGCAAGGCCAGGGTCTCACCCATCCCTGCACCTCCAGCATCTCTTCCAAGGTCAAGTCTCAACTTGGTGTTTGTTTAACACATGAACGAATTTACAAATGAACATGCAAATGATTTAAAAATCAGTACTGAAAAATGGGTTGCTTTACGCGGAGCTCCAAAACAAATGATCATCAAAAATGTAACTTTACTTAGTGACCTCTAGGGG
This sequence comes from Theropithecus gelada, assembly GCF_003255815.1. Taxonomy (NCBI): domain Eukaryota; kingdom Metazoa; phylum Chordata; class Mammalia; order Primates; family Cercopithecidae; genus Theropithecus; species Theropithecus gelada. Next base: position 53,383,483 of record NC_037670.1, on the reverse strand, counting down.
ATAAACTGAAATTTCTATAATAAAAGGTTAACATTTTTGTCTGAAGAGATGAGGACTCTTTTTTTTGAGAGACAGGAGTTCTTTAACCCTGGCTGGGCTCCTCTGGCTCTCCAGTTAGATTTCAAGGCCAAGACAGAGTGTTCTAGAAGCAACTGGGTGCTCACCAACAATGTGCTGATGTAGAGGGAGGCAGAATTCCTTAAAGATAGAACAAATCAAAGCTCTGTGGGGAAGCTGGGATTTTGAAGGGCTTTGTTTTTTAACTTTTTTTAAGGCTAATAAACAGCGCTTTACGAGACTTAGGACAAAGGCAGAAATGGCATCTATTTCAAATGCCACCTGGCAGGGGCAGTCCTTCAGGCCCATTAGGGGTGCTGTCTGTCCATTATACCCACGGGGATGCTGCCGCCTGCCACGCACCCCCGGCTTGCCCACTCCCAGGTCTGGCCGGGGTTTGGTGCCAGTGGGCCAGGAGGCTGGGCCTGTTTGTGCACACGAGGTCCGGCCCCTGGGAAAACTGGTGGAAATTGGTGGGCTAGGCAGGACCAGGAACACCCCCACTGGGAGGCTGTGGTGGCCACGATGAGCTCAGCACTCCAGAGGCCAGGGTCAATGGCTGCTCAGAGGACAGTCATTAACCTCATCCCGAAGGTAATTTTGCACATGGAGAGGAAGCAGACAAGGTGCAGCTGCATGTGGGGAGGGGAGGAGGGACGCGAGGAGGTGGCCCCCCTCCATCCAGAGCTAAGAGGAGGAGAAAAAGACGCTCCAGAACCCCTTCCATGGAAACCTGCCAAGCCAGGCACACCCTGCCCGGCTGAAACTCTGGTGTCAGCAGGAAAACTTGCACGTCTAGCAACTTCCACAGACACCGAGTACCCCTCCTTCTGAGGGCTGCTCCCTGCGCCTACCACAGCCAGACGGAGCCTCCCGAGAGGAGGCGGTTGGAGGGCCCCTGCGGAGGGAGGGACAGATGGGAGCTTCTGGCAAAGGCACAGGAAACCAGGAAGGCCCAGTAAGGCCCAGAGGCCAGTTCCCCCAAACAAACTGCAGAGTTTGCACACCTGATGAGCCGGCAGGGGACTCGACGCTGTGCTGCATTTATTTTAGCTCCTAAGGAGACTTCAGGCTTTGAACGAGCCCAGCTCCGGATTCCCAGCCCTTCCCTTGGGACTTCTGTCTTTCCAGGTTGTCATGGTTTTGTCTTTACTGTTTAATATCCTTTCGATCTTCAGAGGCAGAAGGGCTATGGAGTGACAGAGTTTTGTCCCCCGATCCTGAGCTTTGGGCTCCCGGGGTGCCGGCTCCCTCACTCTCCCCCCACTCCCCATCTGGCCCCTTTTCTGCCCCAGCAACCCCAAATGAAGACCCTCCAGAGCCTCTCCTTGACTCCTTTTTCCTCTCTCTTGCAAGGCCTCCTTCCTGGGGCCCTTCCTGTCCCTCCACAAGGAGACAGAGACCTGGGTGCAGGAGCTCCTTCCTACCGACCACAGGCAGATGCTTCTGAGCTCCAGCAGCTCACATGTGGCAGCCTCACCCCAGAATCGTGGTCTTCCTCCTATGATGGGCCCCGCCTATGGAAAGCCCTATTTCTGGTCACGACATCATCGTCCTCTGTCATCGAGGGTCAGTGCTCCTTCTGTCCCCCACCCCCTCCTGCACGTGGCGGGGTCTCCTCCACAGTCTCTCTTACATTTGCTTGATTTCAGTGGTAGGACCCTGATTTAGAAGCTCCCACCCTCTTGCTTGAACTATTTTCATAGATCAGTGAGTTTTTAAAAATGCAAGTGTTGGCCGGGCACAGTGCCTCATGCCTGTAATCCTAGCATTTTGGGAGGCCGAGGCAGGAGGATCACCTGAGGTCGGGAGTTCGAGACCATCCTGACCAACATGGAGCAACTCTGTCTCTACTAAAAATACAAAATTAGCCAGGCGCATGCCTGTAATCCCAGCTACCCGGGAGGCGGAGATAGGTGAATTGCTTGAACCCGGGAGGCAGAGGTTGCAGTAAGCCGAGATCGCACCATTGCACTCCAGCCTGGGCAACAGAGCGAGACTCCGTCTCAAAAAAAAAGCCAGTGTCTTTACTATCTTAAAACAAACCAAAGGGTCAGGGCTGCCCAACTGTTGGTTTTCAGGGCCCAGGCAAGGTGGCTTCTCTGGCCAGCAGTGCGGAGAGGACAGCAGTGCGGAGAGGAGACCCATATGTGCACCTCCGCGTAGGCCTCCCTCCCCACGTCACGCACCCCACAGGGTTCCACCTAGGGCAGGCCTCAGGGTGCTCTGGGCCTTGGGGCTCACAGCCACAGGGAAGGAGGGGCAGGAGATGAGTCTGGGCCCCCTGTTAACTCACAGGCCCCCACTCATCCGTCTCACCTGACTCCAATTCATGACTCTTGCTATGCTGAGTGGTCCAGCCTCCCTCTCCAGGCCCAGGGGTGCCTGGTGCCTTCCTAACCCACCATCCCCACTGTTGTAGTGGGTCCGGCTGCTGTAATGACCTGCCACAGACTAGGTGGCTTACAAGCAATGGGAGTTCATTTCCTCACAGCGCTGGGACTGAAGGGACCAGGGGGCCAGCCTGGGCGGGTCCTGGTGAGGATTCCCTTCCAGCTTGGGGACGGCCAAGTGCCCCTGTGTCCTCATGTCGTGGAAGGAGAGGGGCACTCATCCTATTGGTGAGGGCCCCACCCCATGACCCCATCCCTTCCTAAAGGCCAGCTGACACCCTCGCCTTGGGGGTGAGGATTTTAGCACAGGAATCGGGGGTACACTCAGTCCACAGTGCCTGGTGCCTGCCTTAGCTCCCCTGCGCTCTCTGTATTCTGACTAGTTTGTTCACATCTCCCAAGCGTGTCCCCTGAAAACAGTCTTCCCACCCGACCCTATGCCCTGAAGGAACCAGCTCCTCCATAAAGCCCTTCTCCTGGAAGCCATCTCCCCGCCACATGGCCCCTGCCCTGGGAGCCCCGGGCCCTGTCTGAGCTGAGCCCTGCAACCTCCCCATCTGCAGCTATCCCTCTCTCCCATCAGATCCGACCCCTCTCAAGGGGAAACAGGGATGTCGATGCTCCCTGCGCCACACACTGGGTGATTCCCTGCTAATACTTCTAAATTCCTGAAAGGCTGGTGAGGACTTCTGCTCCGTTGCCCAGGAAGCAGCGGCTCCTCGGCCAAAAGCTCTGGGGCATAAGGCCTGGCTGGGCCCATGTCCGAGAGACACTGAGCTCCTCAGACTTCTTGTCCACATAGTGAGGACCACAATGGTCACCCTAAAGGGTTGTCAAGAGCCCCCAATGGGACGAGGTCAGCCCCGGACACTCTGGCACATGCTAGTGAGCTCGGTGACCAGCAGCTGTGGTTTCTTAGGGGTGATTTTAGACAAAAGCCAGCCAGCCCCCAAGCACGGCCTTTCCCACCAGCTGCGGCTCCCCTTGGGCCATCTCCCATCACATCCCGCTCACACACGCCCCTCTCTGTGCCCGCTCGGCCCTGCCCACGGTGCATTAGCCACCACTTCCACTGGACGTGGCACACCTGGGCCTGGCTGGCCCTGGAGACATGGCCCTCCCAGGGTGAGCCAGTTCCTGGAGACAGCAAGCAGCTCACCTGGAGGGTACCTTTTGTAACCAGAGCCCAGTCCCACCTCCTCCTCTGCGAGTGCTCACACTCAGGGCTCCGTGCCCCTGTCCTATCACTGGGGCTGGGCATCCAACAGCAGGAACAGCCTCCAGCTCCGGAGCCCGCTGAGACTGACACCAGCCAGTCCTAACCTTGCCTGGCCTGGCCCTTCCCTCGGAAGCCACAGCAGAGGCTCCTGCCACAGTCCCCTCCTCCTCTGCCTCCTCACCAACCCGGTGCTTCCACACGTGGCCCTGCGTGGCATGCCATGCCCCCTCCCCTTGGGACCTGTCAGCAACAAGCCGTCTTTCCAATGCCATTTGTCTCCTGATCTGTTGGTGTCACCGTTCCCAAATAAAAATAAGATCTACACTTTAAAACAACAGGTGCTGTGCAAGTTTCTAACTCTGAGACTTTCATTCCTCTCTTCTCTCTGCCTGGAATGTCTTCCTACCCATCGAAAGACTATATCCCCTTCAAGGTCCAACCTGAGTCTCACCTCCTCTGCAGAGCCTTCCTGGCTGACCCTGCTCACTTACTTGCTTTCACATACTCCCCTGGCCAGAGATCATCACAACAATTCTCACAAGTCTCATGTGTACCAAAATTGAGACTACATTTGTGGCTGGGCACAGTGGCTCACACCTATAATCCCAGCACTTTGGGAGGCTGAGGCAGGAGGATCGCTTGAGCTCAGGAATTTGAGACCAGCCAGGGCCACATAGGGAGACCCCATCTCTACCAAAAAAATAAAAAATAAAAATAAAAGGGCGTGGTGGTATGCTCCTGCAATCCCAGCTACTCAGGAGGCTGAGGTGGGAGAATTGCTTGAGCCTGGGAGGTTGAGGCTGCATTGAGCCAAGATTGTGCCACTGCACTCCAACCTGGGTGACAGAGCAAGACCCTGTCTCAAAACAAACAAAAACAAAAAAACAACAAAAAAAAGACTACATTTCCTTCCTCCCTCCTACATCCCTCCTCCTGAAAATTGTGAATTCTTGGAGGGAGAAACTAAAACGTTTTCACCTTAGTAATCTAATATGTAGCATGATACCTGAAACAATAAAATCCATAAAACAGTAGGTGCTTAATATGTGTTTGCTGGGTGAATGGACGAATGAAGGAAAGAAATATAAAACCTAATGGCTGGAAAAATGAAACACACAGGCAAATCTAAAAAATCCAACAAGAGAATTAGGATGAAGGAATCAGAGCAGGGAACAGTCCTCAGAAAGAACGGGGAAATATGAGTCTCATAAAATTTAATTTGGTTTGACAGTTGTGATTTACATATACGTTGACCTCTATTTCTCGAAAATGACATTTGTGGTAAAACACTTCCTTTGGTCCCACTTGAGTTGTCACTTATGCTGCAGTATGTTCCTCTCCTGTGGTAGTTTTAAAGCCCCATAATAGGACCTCAACGGATCTGATAGACAAATGAACAAAAAGACCCCTTCCACCATTCATCTCATAGAGCTTTTCTATGCTGGTTGAGAAATAGGAGAGAGAAGTCATTGTGAGGGTGTTATTATGGACAGTCGAGCAGCCAAGAAACATTCTGAGATTTCTGAGTATGTATGTCATTGTCACCTGTCTCCCCAGTACCTAAACACTTAGGCAGAGACATTACACCAGAACAAAAAATGAGGTCCATCTCGGCAAATTTACCCAGATGACCGCAGGATTATTGAAGGTGCTATTAGGGCCGATGACAGCTCTCCTGTGCATATGCGACTGACTATTCCGAAATAATGTCACTCATGTTCCTCTTATCATGAAAAAGAAATTCAACTACAGTCAGGGTTTACTACGTCCGAAATGCTGACAGATGCTTATCCAAAGGGCCACAGACAGGCCTCACATCCATCCATAATGAGGGAAGGAGGAGACAGAAGTAGTGATGAGAAACCCCCAGCCCCAGATCTTGAAGTGATGAGACAAAAGCATTTGGCTTTATGAACCTGCAGGACACGTGGCACACTAGAATTTCTCCCTTCAGAGGTAACAGGTAGCCAGGTGGACAGTGAAGTCAATCAAGGTTGGAAACTTCATTGGGCCTCAGGCGGCCCAATATGTCTGTGTTGGGCTATGTCTGTCCCGGATGGTGTGTGCGCGATGCCCCGTCCACCTGTTCACAGTGCTTCCCGGCACCATGCCTTCCTTCTATGCAGCAGGCCCTGTTCTGGGTGCCAAGAGGAGATCCGGCACTGCACAGACAAGGTCCCCGCTCTCACTGAGCTTGTGTTCCCAGGAGGACAAAGACGGTAACTACGTAATAAATAAATACAGGATGTTACTGTACCAAACAGAGCAACCTGAGAGGCCCTGGCCATACTGGAGCTGTCTGCTTCCTGACCCAGGTGAGCCCCTCACCTAGAGCCGGCCCAGGCTATCTTGCCATCTTTGTTTGCTGCAAGGTGGGGTGAGGCAGGAACAGGCCAACGCCTCTGCAAAGAGGGGCTGCCCCTGACCCTCTGCCCAGCTGGGTGAAGCCTGGGAGCCCAGTGTGCTGGGTGAGAAGTCTCCTTGCTGTTCCTAAAGTCAGTGTCTCCCGGGAAAAAGAGACAGGGACTGCTGGATTTGACATTTTCAAGCTATGGGAGTTCGCGGTTCTGCTTGAGTGCACTGTGAGTAGCATCAGCCTGACTCTTCACTGTCACTGTGGGTGTTCGAGCTCAGGCTGCCTCTTCCTGGGCTACAGATCCTTACAGTCACTGGGGACTTCGTAGACCTGGGTTCAATGACCACGGCGACCCCCACGGGGGTTTCAGTGTCCCCAGCGCCCGATTCTCAGCTCTTGTGTGGTGCTCATCCCGCCTGAGCCTGCCCTGCTGGCCTCTGCTTGGTTTCTCGGGTATTTTCTAGGACAGGGCCCTGCACACTCCACAGGCCTCCCTCTGGGGAAGGCGGTCTTTCCTCTGAAGCTCACAGTGTCTCAAGCAACCTTCTTGGATGCTAAACACTTGCCTTGACTTCATTATTTTTATTATTAGGAACTTAGGTTTATTAAATATCTAATATGTGCTGGTCCCATGCTAAAGCGTTAAATGAACTGCTGGTCTCCGAATTTTACGATGAAGAAACTGAGGCTTACAGAGGTCCCACAACCCATCCCAGTATGGTTGGCCCCCAGCCTCTGTTCTCCACCCTCTGCCAACTAGCCAGCTCCAGGGAGCATCTCCTACACCCCTAACAACCATTGCCGGGAGGGTGGTTTGTTGCTAAGATGCCTAAAGTTCCTCTCTGGTGCTGGCTTTACCAGGTAACCTCGCCTTTCCCTGGCCTTGCCTGTGGCCACACAAATCCAAGCAGGTCCCAGCTGGCTCTGCCCTGCCACAGCCAGGCATGGTTCCAGATGGAATGCTGGCAGCATTAAAGATAGAGTGTGGGGATCTGAGTGTCTTATTCCAGGAGCCTCTGGAATTTCTAAGCCTTGACATTGCCTGATGTGCTGTAAACGCTGTGGACTTTTGAAGAGAGGAAAGTAAATCACAGAAAAGACACGCATAGGAAAGTGGACACTTTACAGCTACATTTCAGGACAGGTCTCTACCGACATGTCCACACTGCCTATTTTTGAAAGGAAGGTCCTCATGATGACATGGAGCAGGGACCCCACTTAGTGACTGATGGGCCCCCAAACATGGAAATAAAGAAAAATCTTGAGTTCCTTCAAGGGAAATTCCAGGCACCTAACAAGCCCTGAGAAGTAAATGAGCAAGGCTGGGCGTGGTGGCTCACGCCTGGAATCCCAGCACTTTGGGAGGCCGAGGTGGGCGGATCACCTGAGATCAGAAGTTCAAGACAAGCCCGGCCAACATGGTGAAACCCTATCTCTACTAAAAATATAAAAAATTAGCCAGGTGTGGTGGTGGGCGCCTGTAATCCCAGCTACTTGGGAGGCTGAGGCAGAAGAATTGCTTGAACCCAGGAGGCGGAGGTTGTAGTGAGCTGAGATTGCACCATTGCACTCTAGCCTGGGAGACAGAGCAAGACTCTGCCTCAAAAAAAAAAAAAAAAAAAAAAAAAGTAAATTAGCAACTTGACAAACAAGAAGGTAAAAGTGGCTGAAAACAATAGCCAAGGAGGCTAGAGTCAGGAGATGCTTGGTTCCCAATAGAAACTAAAGTGACATCTTACCATGTGTCCCTGAGTTGTTTTTCAGAAACCCGGACTCCCACCAAACGGGCTGGCTACACAGGTCCACTACACATAGACCTCAGATATGGGGGAGCTGAGGAAGACTTCAGATATGGGGGAGCTTAGGACGGAACTCTGACTTCTGCTGTTGGTTCTAAATTTCCTCCTAAAAGAATTCCTGTGAGCCTGGAGGAACTCACACCCTCAGGCCAGAGCTAATGTTCTTTTCTGCTGATCCAAAATGTTTAGACAAAGCTTCAACCCCTTAACTAATCACAGATCAGAAAAATCTTTGAATATACCTATAACTTGTGGGTTCCTGCTTCAAGATGTCCTTTTAGGTAAAACCAATGTGTCGCCTCTGTGTCCTGATGCTTGACTCTGCCTGAAGCCTCTGTCTCTCTGCCTTTATAGATCCTTACTGTAAGCCATAGGACAGGTCAGGTCTTAGGCATGAGTGACCCGATTCTCCTGGCCTGGTGCCCTGAAAGAAATGCCTCACTTTCTCTCGCTGCAATCCCGATGTCAATGGTTTGGCTTTGCTGTGCCAGGAAGGTCCACAAGTCTGGTTTGATAACAATAAAGGAAACCTCCTCTGAGGTCCCGGTCCTTTGCTTCTCCCTCTGAGGCACGGCCATCTGCCATGAGGTCTTGGTATCTTGCTTCTTTCCTGAGTCTGTCTTTCCTACTCACTGAAGGCAGGTTCTCTTTGCACCTGCCTCAGAGGCCCCTGCGTCTAGCACAGCACTGGACCACAGCGAGTGTTAGCACATGGGGACGGGAGGGGCAAGTGGAGCAGAAGCAAGTTCTGCAGAATGCCAATCCCATCCTGGAATTCCTGGGCAATCCATTTGGCTTTCAAACCCCTGGCTGGGCCAGGTGCGGTGGCTCACACCTGTAATACCAGCACTTTGGGAGGCCAAGGTGGTTGGATCATTTGAGGTCAGGAGTTCAAGACCAGCCTGGAAAACATGGTAAAACCCCCTCTCTACTAAAAATACAAAAATTAGCCGGGTGTGGTGGCACGTGCCTGTAATCCCAGCTACTCTACTCGGGAGGCTGAGGCAGGAGAATCGCTTGAACTTGCGAGGTGGAGGTTGCAGTGAGCTGATATCACGTCATTGCACTCCAGCCTGGGCAACGGAGTGAGAGTCCATCTCAAAAAAAAAAAAAAGCAAAAAATAAAAAAACACCCTGGCCCTTTAGGCAAAAAGGGGACTGTCCCCGGGTTGTATGGGCTTCAACTTCTGACAAGGGAAAGCAGATACACTCATCTGCTGGTGAATACCTCTGGGAGAAGAGTATTGCTTTGGATCAAGGGCATGCCAGGGGAACAGAAAGCCCCATACATCCTGCAAGATGTCCTCGCAGGTGAGTGCCTCGGCAAACAGCAAAATGAAACACAGCCCGTGGCCTCCCATCCATCAGCCCGGGATCCGGTCCCTCGGCACAACGTGTGCTTAGGAGACAGACAATGTTGCTTCACGCCCCCAACTTTACCGAGGCATGCGTCATTCCAAACGCTGTTGCTGTCGACGCCGCCGGCAGCCTCGGTGTCTCTAAGTGTCCTACCTGGGGACGCTGGGCGCCTGGCTGCTCCATCTCCACTACTCTTTAGTTACAGAGAGACCAGCACTAAACAGACTTGTGCTTTATTTTATTAGCCCATAACACTCTCTAAAACAGTTTCTTCTAAGAAAATGGCTACTATTATGCACAAATAAGCACTAAGTGGGACCTTTTTTTTTTTTTTTTTTTTGCTTTCCATTTTCAGAATGAAAACAGTTTTAGCTGTACCTAAAGTGTTACCACTAGCATCTTCATTATGGAAAACTCTGCTCAGAGCAGGCTTTTGAGAAGACTAGACGTTATTTTGGCCATTACAGCACAGTAAATGGCTGTGAATGGCAGGGGTTTACAGAGGTAACTGAGCAGACAAACAGGAGTGGCAAATGAAAACATATAACATTTGCATTCTCCTTTTATGGTGCACCATAAAAACACGCAAAGGGATGTTTTGCTCACTATACAGTCAAAGGTTACTAATTAAGCAAAGCATTACTGAGCCAGAAATACCTATAAAAGCTGCTGCCTTTTTTTTTCGTTTTTTTTTGCAACCCACATCTGAGCATCAACTTATTATAGGGCCTTTCAGTGGGTTCCTCCAATGATTAGGATCCTTCATTCCATAATTCACTGAAGATAACTCTAAGTAATAAAACCTGCTTGATGCACTTTTAAAAATAGCATCTAAAGGAAACTTTTCTGCAAAGAAGATACGATTGAAAAGTGGATCAAAGGAAAGAAACATGAACATTCTTCTGGCAGAGAGTGTTGTGGTGGGAGCCTTTGTCCCTGCCCCACTCTGCTGCTCTCTGCCTGGGCTCACGTTCACGGAGCCTCGAGACAGGGCTTGGCTGTCGTCCTCTTCCTGGGCCCTCCACACCCAACCGATGGGTTCTGTTGTTCCTTCCTCAGTGTCCTCCCGGCGCCCCAGCAGACCTCTCTGACATCACCTCCCTGGCTTCTATGTGAGTAATGGCTTTGCATCTAGACCATGCGCTCCGGAGTCTTTCTCCTCCCCAAATTCCAGCCCAGGACCAGGCACAGACTAGGAGTCAACAACCGCTTCCCTGGTGAGAGGCTGTGAGAGGAGACCCTGGAGTCTCCCTGCAGCAGAGAAGGCCTGGGTTTGTCTTGCATCCCATTCAAAGGGGGTGAGGTGTAGGAGGTCCCAGAGGCCTCATCTATACTAGTTACAGCCTCAAGGGCCCTGCTGCCTGGAGTTTAGGACAGTTGGGCTTCCTGGGTGCCTCTGGAGCCTGCCTGGACCAGGCAGCCCATGGGACATTCTCAGAGAAGTGGCTGGGGAACGAGGGCCAGCATCCTGGGAGGACCACAGGATAGGGGATGGGTGAGCACAGAGGGAGGCTGGGACAGGGCCACAGACGGCCTCAGGGGCTTGGCAGGTTTTCTCAGAGGAGGTGCGTTTGTAAAGTAGCTCACGCTCGACAGAAAGCAGATGTGTGTACATCTCCGAGAAGTCAATGTAGCACCATGTTCTAGTTCTCTCAATCACCCGCGAGACAGGCACTGTTATTTAGGCTTTACAGCTAAAGAACATGACCTAAAAGAGTTCCCTAAAGCCACACAGCTAGAAAGTGGTGGAGCTGGGATTCCGGGCCCTGTCGCTCTGATCCCAAAGCCTGTGCCGCTTGTGTCTACACCCCCGAAGGTTTTGTTCTGCTCGCTGCATGTCATGGTGTCTTTCCTGGGGGATAAGTCAGCGATGATCTGTGGAATGTGATGAAGGCCAGGAAGGTGGCCCATGGACAGAAGCAGCATGGAGTTCCCCAAAAGAACGTGTGGCCAGAATTCCGGCAGTAAGGATGAGAAGAGGGGGCTGCAGAATTGTTCTTTCCCGGGACGGAGCTGTAAAGGTGTTGGGTGGTGATGTGGAAGGTTGGAGCGCATTCTGCCTGAGTCTGTAGAAGGCTGAACAGCGGCTCTTATCTACACTGGCCTGCCAGCAAAACACCCTCAGAAGGTGCTTAAAGAGATGCCTGCTCATTCATCATTGTTAAAAGCATACCCTGCTGTCGACAGGGCTCAGTGGCTTACGCCTGTAATCCCAGCACTTTGAGAGGCCGAAGTGGGCAGATCACCTGAAGTCAGGAGTTTGAGACCAGACTGGCCAACATGGAGAAACCCCATCTCTACCAAAAACACAAAAATTAGCCGGATGTGGTGGTACATGCCTATACTCCCAGCTACTCACAAAGCTGAGGATCATTTGAACCTGGGAGGTGGAGGTTGCATTGAGCCCAGATCGTGACTCTGCACTCCAGTCTGGGTGACAGAGTGAGACTCCGTCTCAAAAACAAAAACAAACAAACAAACAAACAAACACACACACAAGAAAATGGCAAATGTGGAGAAATCTAAGCCAACACTCACTATGAGACAGGATGCCCCAATAAGGATCGTTGCCTTTGTGGATACAGAAAAGTGACACACAGTTGACGTGCCAGACATATAACAAGTATGACTTGACTGGACTTCAGGAAATTTTGAGTCCTGTACTTAAGTCCTGGAAGGAGGACAGTGCAGTCACGTTAGACTTTGATAACTTAAGTTTATATGCAAAAATTTTAAGGGCAGCCATCATCCCCCCCTTCCCAAAGCAGGGTGTGAAAGAGTTCAGTCAGAGGTCAGGATCTGGGCAAAGAAGGCGTCCAAGCAGAAGGGTGTCCAAGTAGGGTGGCAGCCCACTTTGATCATAAGACTGGCCACATAGAGTGGAATTCAGCAAAAAAAATAAATATACTGAGGATACTGGGAGCCAGAGAAGGGCTGGGACAGATGCAGAAAAGGGGAAGCTCACATAAACTAAGGGTTTTGCATTGTATTTGGAGGTGATGGTGTAAAATACTGCTTTTCAGAATATGTGGCTAGATACAGAAAACGAACTAGCTGTAGACATACGTAATTTCCTAGCTGCGAGCAGTGATGCCCCAGGAGCAAGGAGCACATGACTGCCTGGATCTTGGTTTCTAAATCCCACTTTCCACTGCACTAACCCAAGGTTCCCTGCAGAAATGGCTGGGAAAGAAGAGAGAAAGAACAAGATGAGTTGAGATCATCTTGTGCCAGAAGATAAGGATGTGCTCAACGATTGATGGAGGCATCAAAAGAATACAGAAGCCAGCTGGAAGGGCTCCCCCGCAACCCCCAAAGGGCCAAATGGAGGGAAGGTTCAGCATCAAAATTAGCAATAATAGCAATGGGTTAAAATCTGTTAACCAAAATAAAAAGTCATGCGTCCACACTGATGATAATTAATGAAAAAATGAATGAGAAGAAAGCTTTTGCTTTCAGGAATAGGTCAATCGATAAATGAAGAAGAAATGATTGAATTTTTAAAAAAAATCACTGGTGCCCTCATTGCCCTAATTAATTCCAGCAAGAAATATTAATGGATGACAAACTGGTGGATGAGACTGGAAACAGAAATGAGGTTTTTAGAGAATCTCAAAGTATCTTCTCATAAAATACTGATTAACTGTAAAGCAGGTGGTGCAGAGGTGGGGGTAATTTTAGAGTGGAGAAATCTCAGTCAAGTGAGCAAAATTACTGGACTAACAACAGGACATGCCAAGGCCAGGTCAAACCCAACAAGGTGTAGCAGGAAGCGCCCAGCATCACTTCCCCCACATTCTGGCCAAAAATGCATCGCCTCGGACGACTCCTGAAGACACTGGGATAAATCCAAATCAAGGGGAATCTAGGAAATAACCAGCCTGTAGTCTCCAAAATTTCAAGGTCACAGAAGTCAAGAAATAACTGAGATCACAGGAGACCACTGGGTGCAGTCCATGTCCTGCAGTGGAGCCTTTTGTTACCAAGGGCTTTTAGGGAAAACAGGCAAATCATGGATGGGGCCTTTGGGTGAAGGGGAGTTCTCTGTAGGATTCTTAAGGCTTGTCTGTAGTTTCTAAAACACTTTTTTTTTTTTTTTTGAGACGGAGTCTCACTCTATCGCCCGGACTGGAGTGCAGTGGCTGGATCTCAGCTCACTGCAAGCTCCGCCTCCCGGGTTTACGCTATTCTCCTGCCTCAGCCTCCCGAGTAGCTGGGACTACAGGCGCCCGCCACCTCGCCCGGCTAGTTTTTTGCATTTTTTAGTAGAGATGGGGTTTCACCGTGTTAGCCAGGATGGTCTCGATCTCCTGACCTCGTGATCTGCCTGTCTCGGCCTCCCAAAGTGCTGGGATTACAGGCTTGAGCCACCGTGCCCGGCCTCTAAAACACTTTGAAATCAAAGGAAAAGATTACCCTTCGAGGGAATTGGAAATTCCAGGTGAAATGTTAAACCATTGGCTGCAGGCTGTGAGCTGGCCCAGGAGTCAGGCAGCCCCAGGGATTCACCAGCACGTGGGCTCCACGCTATGGAACTTCCCTGACCCGGACACTCAGAAACAGCCCAGGGGGGTGTATGCAACCAACACAGGCCTGGGGAAGGGGCAAGGGCACCAGGGGGAAGGCCGGAAGCTTTCCCCGTTCATTCTTCCCTAGGGCACTAAAACCTCTGAACTGCTGGAGAATAGCAGCCGGGGAGAGGCTGCCTGAGCGTATCCCACCTCCAAGGCCCAGCACAGAGGTCCCCTGAGGCAGGACCCTCAGCAGAGATGCAGATCTTTCATTTCGTGGAGATGCAGACATGTCATTTCCAAGTCTCACAAATGGAAGAGTACTGCAGCCCCTGCCTCAGGGGTTCTGACGAACTGACTCGTGGGTCTGGGCGCCTCCCTTCCCACAAGGTGTGGCAGGATTGGGAGGCACTGAGAACCCTGTGCAGATGCCCATGAGGGTCTCACCTCCGCCTGAGAGAGGGTCTCACCTCCGCCTGAGGGACCTCATCCTGCAGATGCCCATGAGGGTCTCACCTCTGCCTGAGGGACCTCATCGTGTAAATGCCCACAAGGGTCCTCCACCTGAGGGCTAAGGAACACAAGCTCAATCCAATCTTTGTTTATGAAAACTGGTGAGAAAATAAACTATCGATCTTAAAACCTAAGCCAAACCAACAACCGGAAAAGGCCAGGTTCACTTACGAACATGGAAGCAACGATCTTAACCCCAAACAAAACAAACATCGTGACCAGATTTCTTCTGTCTCAGGAGCTCCGGGATGGTGAAACAGAAGGGCAGCATGAATCGCCTTACCAACAGATGAAATCAGAAAAACCATATGGGCAGCTCAATAGATGAAAAACTAGTCTGATGCAATTAAATTTATTTATGCTTTTAAAAAAAATTTAAAAAACACCAACTCCTAGCAAACCAGGATTAGAAAAAAATCAACTTAACTCAATACAGGCTGGATATTTTTTTTTTAAAAGCCTACATCAATGGTGTAAATGTCATACCTGATAAAATCTTAAAATAATGTCTTTAAAGTAATAAAACAAAGATTGTCTTCTATCACTGTCCCAATCCAATATGATAGAAGAGGTTTTAGCACTCCCAGTAAGATTACAAAATACTCAAATAAGAAGAAACAATAAAAGAGAAAGAAAGGATATAAAAAATTCTAAGGAAGAAACAAAAACTGTCACTATTAACAGATGATATGAATTCTTTACAGAAAATTACAGGAAAACTAGCCAACTAACAAGAGAATTCTCAAAGTTTCTGTCTGTAACACCAATACACCAGGCTGAGCAGCCACAGACTTTCCAGATTTGCAGGCTCCAATCCGGCTTCATGGCTTGGCTGTGTGACTCGGGCAGGTAACCCAACCCTCTCATGTCTCATCTGTGACATGGGGTCATAACAGCCACCAGAGAGCCATTATGAGAATTAAACATGTTCATAGTTATGAAAACACTTAGAACACAGAAGAGTTTATTAAAGAAACAAAAATATTTAAAAATCAATTGTGTTCCTCTATGCCAACAACACAGGCAGAAAATGTCATTTAAAATAGGCACACGTCGGAACACGAGGTCAGGAGATCGAGACCACCCTGGCTAACATGGTGAAACCCCGTCTCTACTAAAAATACAAAAATTAGCTGGGCGCAGTGGCAGGTGCCTGTAGTCCCAGCTACACAGGAGGCTGAGGCAGGAGAATGGTGTGAACCCGGAAGGCAGAGCTTGCAGTGAGTGGAGATCGTGCCACTGCACTCCAGCCTGGGCGACAGAGCGAGACTCCGTCTCAAAAAAAAAAAAAAAAAAAAATAGGCACACGTGAGTTAATTCTCATGACAACCTCACAGATAGGACTATTGACCCCATTCTCCAGAAAGATATTCGGCCTCACAAAGAAGAAGCACGTCTAAAGAGCTAGGAAATACGGGTGCTAAAAAGGAGGGGGGAACCAGGAACCAGGTCTGTCTGATTCAAAGCCCATATTCTTCACATTACAGTTTTTGAGGTATACTGGTCACCCCTCATTTTCCTGCCTTTCTGAGAGCAGGTGAAGACAGGATTAGAGAACCCAGTGCTTTGCCAAGAAGAAAGCAGCTGAGAAAAGTAGATTTAAACAAGTGAAAAGAGGTAGCATGTTCCTGGACAGAAAAATTCAACACCATCAGACGTCCACAAGAGTGGCCAAGAAAGTCCTAAGAAAGTCAAGCAGTGCGTGTGTGTGTGTGTGTGTGTGTGTGTGTGTGTGTGCATGCACACTGGTTATGGGGAAGGAGGCCTCATCAGATATTAAAGCATGGTTTAAAACCTCTCTAAGGAAACAATGTGGAATTAGTGCATGAATAACCGGGCTAATAGAAAAGAATGAAAAGTTCAGATACAGACCTAAGTGCATACAGGAATTTAATGTTACAAATCAGGAAAAAAAAAAGGTCATTTTAATAAATGGCACTGAAGCAATTACATAGCTATTTGCAAAATGATGAAAATGGATTCATACCTCACTCCATATACAGGAACCAGTTCCGAATGGATGGAGTTCTAAATGTAAAAATGAAACGAGAAAATTGGTAGCAGAAAAGTGGTTGGGTTCCTTTAGAACCTGAAAGTGGGGAAAACCTTTCTGCCTATGACTCAAAAACCAGAGGCATGCAAGAAAGAAGTCATAAATTAGACTTCAATTTTTTTTTTTTCCATGACCAAAAATATAGACATGTTGCTGCTGGGAATGCAGCAACCTGCAGATGAGGAATTTGGCAATGTCTGGGAAGTTTACATGTGCATTTGCCTTGTGATCCAGCCAACCATGCCTATCTACCCCAAAGATAAGGTGGCAAAAATACAAAATGACTATGCAAAAAGCTGAAAAAAAGCTTGAGGCTGAATGAGGTCCTCTGGAGACGCCCACACCCTAATTTCTGGAACCCATGAGTACACTGCCTTACATGGAGGAGAGGCTCCACAGATGTGATGAAGGGTAAGAGCCTTAAATCAGGGAGCTTATCCAGGTGAATACAAGGTAATCACGAGTCCTTAAAAGTGAAAGTGAGAGGCTGAAGAGTGAGCCAGAGAGATGAGAAGGAAGGAGGAGGAAAAAGCCAGAGTCTGAGAGGACTCGACCTGCCCCGGCTGCTCTGAAGATGAAGGAAGGGGACCCCGAGCCACAGACCGTGGTGACCTCCAGGAGCCAGGAATGACCACGGCTGACAGCAGAGTATGGGGACCTCAGTCCTACAACCGCAAGGACTGAATTCTGCCACAACCTGAATGAGCCTGGAAGCTGACTCATTCCCAGAGCTTCCGGAAGAAACATGGCCCTGCAGCCTCCCTGACTTTAGCCAGTGAGACCCATGCTGGACCTCTGACCTGCAGAACTAGAAGATGACACATTTATGTTGTATCAGCCACTCAGTTTTGGTGATTTGTAATGGCAGTGATATAAAACTAATACACAACCCAATGCCTGTCAGCAGAGGACTAGCTACATAAACAAGCCCCACCTCATGCACACCAGGCAGACCTGAGCAGGTGTGAGAAGAAAGGACAATTGCACACATGATACCCGGGGGTGTTCAGGGTGCACTGTCACAGGAAGACAGCAAGGCACAATATGCTACCTTCTGCGGAAGACAGAGGAAGTACACAAATACAGAGAGTTGTTTAAGTTGCCCAAAAAAAAGGATAAGCCAAAAGTTTAATAAATAAGGTTATCTATGTGGCAGACAGGCAACAGGGTAAGGGGACAAAAGAATGGAAACTTCTCTGAACATCACTTTTTAAATAGTTTTGACTTTGAGATCATGTAAATGAGTTATATCCTCAAAAATAAATTTAAAATCCTCCAACAATTTTTAAAAATGTAAAATGAGCTAGGCGTGGTGGCTTGCACCTGTAATCCCAGCACTCTGGGAGGCTGAGGCCGGTGGATCACTTGAGGTCAGGAGTTCAAGACCAGCCTGGCCAACATGGTGAAACCCCATCTCTAATAAAAATACAAAAATTAGCCAGGTGTGGTGGCGGGCACCTGTAATCCCAGCTACTCAGTAGGCTGAGGCAGGAGAATAGCTTGAACACGGGAGGTGGGGGTTGCAGTGAGCTGAGATTGCACCACTCAGCTGTACTCCAGCCTGGGTGACAGAGCGAGATTCCGTCTCTAAATAAATAAATAAATAAAATAAATAAAATGTAAAGTGATTTTTAAACAAAGTCAGTGCTAAAAATTGAAGCAAAAGAACAAAACAAGTCCTGAAATGAATGAACTTAAATCCATATCAAGATAACCACAGTGAGAAAAGAACAGTGTGGCTTTAGAACAGTATTGCAACTGTACTTGTATACTGTAAGTATAAACTAAATATATTATAAACAATATAAACTGTAGGTATAAACTGAATATATTATACTTCCACGGTATAACATATTCTAAGGACAAATACTTAAATTTCATTCAGTAGTCTCTGTTAGTCATACCACTGAGATTACAATTTTGAAACTCCTAATACAATAGTATCTGTCTTTTCACATAAACTTTTCATATAAGTAAGATACACAGGCAAATTCACAGACCACAGGTATATGCAATTTTGAACCTCTTAATACAACAGGAGGATAAAGAAGATTATCGAGTCAGGAGTCCTAAAAAGCACAGTCTTAGTGTAAGGGAAAATATAGTTAAAATATACATTTAGGCCGGGCACGGTGGCTCACGCTGGTAATCCCAGCACTTTGGGAGGCTGAGGCAGGTGGATCACCTGATGTCAGGTGTTTGAGATCAGCCTGGCCGAACATGGTAAAACCCCATCTCTACTAAAAATACAAAAATTAGATGGACGTGGTGGTGGGCACCTGTAATCCCAGCACTCAGGAGGCTGAGGCAGGAGAATAGCTTGAACCTGGGAGGTGGAGGTTACAGCTGGGATAGTACCACTGCACTCCAGCCTGGGCAACAGAACAAGACTCCATCTCAAATAAAATAAAATAAAATAAAATAAAATAGAATAAAATAAAATATATATTTAAGTTAGCATAACATAACATATACATTTAAGGTCAGTAACCTGAAGTTTCACTGGAAATGTCAGTATGAATTCATGATGCTTCAGAAAAGATGTTCTCTGTCTACTGGGAAGGTGTCGAAGCAGTGACCATCTGGGAGCGATAAGCATCCACCTTGGTGCTCTCGTTATGGTCTTTAAATAGCATTTGACACTTAAGAAACCAAGGCCTGGCAGGCGCGGCTCCATCTCAGCGTGAGGCAGGAAGTCATCAAAGAGTGCAGCCTCAGGCTGGAGCCCCAGGGTACAAAAGCCTCCCAATTCTAGGTTCAAAAAGTATAATGACTGCAGGTGACTGAAACCCACTGAACAGGTAAGAATCTGTGCTTTCATGATGACACTCAGCAAAAGAGATCACAAGACAGAAAAAGAAAGAAAAATCTATTTAACATTGGAAGTAACCAGGGGACCAATTCCTCACCCTGAAAATTGGTAATTAAAGGAAAAGAATTAAGCATTTATTCTGCCTTCCTATATTTGAAGGTAACTAAATAGTCTGAGGGATGAGGGGAGATGCTTCTTTTCAGAGTTCCAACAGCTAAATGAGGGAAGATTGATAGAAGTAGAAGATTATCATCTTGAATATCCTAAGAACATAATTAATTCAGGCAAAGATCATGGATGGATGAGACCATTAGATAAAAAGCTGATGGAGAAATTCACAAGGTAGGGATCAGGCTGCTATGCTCTGCCACCCAAATTAGCATCCCTAAGTGGGGCAACTAGATCTACATGCCTCCAACCTGCTGCAGTAACTGGGAAGCAGTCTTAGGGAGGGAGGGAGAGAGGAAGAGAGGGAAGAAGAAAGGAAGGAAGGGAGGGAGAGAGGAAGGGAGGGAGGAAAGAAGGGAGGGAGGGAGAGAGGAAGTAAAGAAGGGAGGGAGGGAGGAAGTAGAGGGAGGGAGGATGTAAAAAAGGGAGGGAATGTGGAGTAAGGAAGGAGAGAAGCAGGGGGAGGGAGGAAAGAAGGGAGGGATGGAGGAAGGAAGGAAAGAAGGGAGGGAGGGAGGAAAGGAGGGAGGGAGGGAGGCAGAACGGAAAGAAGGGAGGGAGGGACGAAGGGAGGGGTGAAGGGAGGAAGGGAGGGAGGGAGAGAGGGAAGGAAGGAGGGAGGGAGGGAGGGAAGGAGGGAAGGAGGGAGGGAGGGAGGAGTGGAAATGGAATCTACCAGTCCTTTGCAATGAAATTCCAGTTTACAGGGCAAATGGGGGTAGACGAACAGGTCAAGTGACCCCATAAGGATGTAACCAGGTGCATCTCCAATGCAGATGTCCCATGGGATGACTGGCTGGGTTTTCTCAACGAGGTAACTGCATGCGGGGAAAGGGTGGGGGATTCTGCTAGATTAAGGGAGCTGTAACCTATAGCGACAGGAAGCAGACGAGTGGTTGTGGGGATGGGGAGGGTTGGTAGGGAGGGATACTGGGGGCTGCAAGGACACCTTTGAGGGTGAGGAACGTGTTCATTATCTCGACTGTGGTCACAGCTTCCCAGGTGTGTGTATATGTATAAGTCACAAGTGTCAAACTGGCCACCTTAAATATATGCAGTTTACTGTATGTCAATTACAATATGTTAATAAAGCTGTTTACGGTGTTTTTTTTTCTATGATTTGAGAGACATGACAACAAAATGAATAGTGTGAACCTTATGTGAATCCTACTTTTATCAAAACCACTGTAAAGAGGTGTTTTGGAAAATTTGGGGAAATCTGAGTGTGAACTGATGATTAGATGATATTAAAATGTTCAAATTGCCAGGCGTGGTGGCTCATGCCTATAATCCCAGCACTCTGGGAGGCTGAGGCTGACAGATCACCTGAATTCAGGAGTTCAAGACCAGTCGGGGCAACATGGCAAAACCCTGTCTCTACCAAAACCATAAAAAGTTAGTGGTGGCGCATGCCTGTGGTCCTAGCTACTCAGGAGGCTGAGATGGGAGGATTGCCTGAGCCCGGGAGGCAGAGGTTGTAGTGAGCTGAGATCGCACCACTTCACTCCTGCCTGGGTGACAGAGTGAGATCCTATCTCAAAAAAACAATAACAATAATTTTATCAGGTGTGACACTGGTATGACAGAAGATACCCATATTTTCACGTAAATTTTTTTTTTTTTTTTTTTGAGACAGAGAGTCTTGCTTTGTCATCCAGGCTGGAGTACAGTGGCGTGATCTTGGCTCACTGTTACCTCTACCTCCTGGGTTCAAGCGATTCTCCTGCCTCAGCCTCCTGAGTAGGTGGGATTACAGACGTGTGCCACCACGCCCGGCTAATTTTTGCATCTTTAGTAGAGATGGGGTTTCACATGTTGGCCAGGCTGGCCTCGAACTCTCAACCTCAAGTGATCCACTGCCTTCGTCTCCTAAAGTGCTGCATGACAGGTGTGGGCCTGGCCAAACTTCCAAACTTTTCACTGAAGTAAGACACACAGGCAAGCTCACAGACCACTGGTGTATACACAAAATAAGCACACACATTTAGCCCTGATACAGATCAAAAGACACCACTCCTGCCACTCCAGACACCCTCTCCTCAGGTGGACCCCTCCCAATCACCGGCACCCACATGGTAAGTAACCACAGGGGTCCCAGGAAAACCCAAATTCCAGCACCGAAGAGTACTTCTTCCTGTTCTGGAACATTCTATAAATGGAATCACACAGTATATGCTCCAAGTAGGGGTCTGGTTTTTCTTTTGCTAAACATTATGCCTGTGAAATTCATCCATATTGGCATATGAACAGGTATTTTAGACACACGTGTGACACGTATGGGGGCAAAGTGACATGTGGTCTGAAATATGCTTCAAAATACGCCAATAAAAAAGCAGGGGTGGATGGATATGGCGAAATCTTGAGGATCATTGACTTTCGCTGATGGGTACCAGGGGGCTCACTCTACTATTCTCCTTCCTTTTGCATATATCTAAGATGTTTTACATTAAAAATGTAAAACCTCTTTAGACGTCAGGTGCGGTGACTCATGCCTGCAATCCCGGCACTTTGGGAGGCCAAGGCAGGCAGATCACGAGGTCAGGAGATTGAGACCATCCTGGCTAACACGGTGAAACCTCGTCTCTACTAAAATACAAAAACTTAGCCGGGCATGGTGGCGGCGCCTGTAGTCCCAGCTACTCGGGAGGCTGAGGCAGAGTAACTGCCTGAACCTGGGAGGCGGAGGTTGCAGTGAGCCGAGATGGCGCCACTGCACTCCAGCCTGGCGACAGAGCAAGACTCTATCTCAAAAATAAATAAACAAACAGGCTGTATGACATAAAGCCAGGATGCTGTGGCCGAGAAACTGTGCCGAGGGTCCCCACATCACTCCACGTCTTTCCCTCCCAGGTGAGCTGAAACACCACACTCCCAGACTCTCCTGCGGCAACACCGGGCCACGTGACCAAGTCCTGGGCAACGGAACATGGGCAAAAGGAGCGTCGTCCACTCCTAGGCCTGCCTGGATGCACAAATGAGCTCTTGTATGTTGAGCCCTGAAGACGCTGGCATTTCTGTCGCTGTGGCCTGCCCAGCCCTAGCATAACACCACATTCTAAAGCCCGCAATGAGCGCTGCTTCCTGGCCTCACCTACGTGGCATTGTCAGACACCGAAGACCACAGCACGTGCTCCTGTGGGCCTAAAAGTATTGCCTTCTGCTGATGGATTTTAATTACTAGACTTGGTTTTCATGAGACATGGTGATTCTTGTCCTATAGTTAATCTTAAGCGTTTTAAAGTTGCTTTCACCAATTCAATCTTCCTTGGCTGAGGACTGATTTTCTTAATTTGATGTGAGGTAGGGCTCTACTGCTATTTTTGCTAAGTAAATAATTGTTCCAGCCCCATTTGTGGGTCAGTCCCATCCAGATGGTTTGTGCCTTCAGGATCCTCCTTAGATTTTCAGAAATGTTTGCTTAATGAAACTTTTGAAGAGGTAGATAGGATTTGTTCCCTAATTTATGGCCAATTTCCAGGAGTGGATCGTCTTGCAATATAGTACAAGTACAGTCATGAAAACCACAAGGATTTTACTACAGATAATAACTATTTTGAAACTTTACTACTCCTCATAATTGGGCCCTTTATCTTTTTCCTCCTGCTTTTGTTGGAACATGGAACTGGCAGATTGCATGGTTTCACCAGTGCCAGCGTGATCCTATTCAAGCCCGGCGCTGTCCTGGACCTCTGCGTGCTGCAGTACTTGCACAGCTGGAGTCAGACCAGAAGTCTCTCGGGGGAGTCCACTCTCTCAGGTCCTGTGGAACCCACCCCTCACTCTCCCCAGACTCACTCCCTGCCACCCCAGGGCTTGCTCCCCTCCCTCCAGCACCCGCCTTCCTTGCTGTCCCTCAAATATAACAGCTTTCCCACAGCTGGAGGTCTTTCTTCCCCAGACGGCACTTTTCTCCTCGACAGCAGAAACTCAGCCAGCTTTGTCTACTGCAATAGCCCCCATGCCCAGAATAGTGCCTGCAGATAGAACAATCGTCTCTAAAAATATTGTTGAATGAATGCATAGCTAATGACACACAAGCTGTACCAAGCAATTAATCCTATTAGTATATTTAGTAGCTAATTGTGATACAGAATTTTTAAAAACTCAATCATCAACTCTATCCAATTTTGGGTACCTATTTTGAATCACAACTTTCATTTTAACCCTTGTTATTCTTGTCTCATCACCTGGTAGGACCCCAGCCTGACATCTTGTTCTTTGTCTTCCAACATTCTGCGCTGCTATCTGGGCTATCTCCAGCCCCTGCTTCTCCCACTCCAAGCATGCCCATCTCCCCCGCACCCCCATGCCATCATCTGCAGGGGCACCACTCACTCACAGGCCCCAACATTGCTCTTTGGAAATGCCGGCTCCCGGTCTAACGACACACGTACCTGCCCCTCGACAATCCACCTGGAGATGGACGTTTTCCCGTCATAGCCTGGCCGGAACTGAAGGGTGGCGGAGCGAGGGCTGATGTTGGAAATGACCAGGTTGGATGGGGCACCAGGAAGGTCTAGAGAGGAACCAGGGAGGAAAGGGAGAGATTTAAAGTCCGTCACAGCTTAGGAAAGGTATCAAATGTGTCAGCTTCAAAAGTAAACAGTTTCGACACCATTCAACACCAAAAAAGGATTTGTTCTCAAAAGCATGAAGGTGAGAAGCAGCACAGCTTCCCCAGAGGCATGATGAGTACATGGTTTTTGCTTTAATAGGCTGACCCGGTGGACTTCAGGAGACACACCGCGAACACGGCCTCCTTGATGAGAAACTCTGAAGGGATGTGTCATGCCTTACACATCTCCGTACTTTGTAGGTAATTAACAGATGCTGGCTGAATGACGAAAGGATGAATGAATGTAATCCTTCCTGGCTCCTGAAACCACACAAAGAACAAATGGCTGTACTTCCTTTCATAATTACCGCGGCCTCAGAGGGGTGGAGGGAAGAGTGCATAAGCCCAGGGTTGCTCCCAGGTAGCGTGGCACCTGCTCAGGATCAGGTCTTGAGCCTTAGGCTTCTTGGGTCTGGTTTCCAAGACGACCACATTCTCGTGCAAGGGCAGAACTCTCCTCGCTCTGCCTGTGTTCAGTTGCTTGGGTAACTGGATAAGGTGGAAGGTGGGTTCTGAATGAGCCTCCCGTTGAGGGTGCCCATGGCTCAAGCCTACTCCTACATGAGAGACCCTTCAGTTGCTGCTCCCCAAAGAGCACCTCCCACTCGGAACTGTAGCACTATGAGTTCAAAGTGAGAGCTTTTATATTACTGTGCCATGCAAAATACTCTAGAGAAAGACAAGGGGCTAAAAAGCGGGGGAAAAAAAAGAAAAGAAAAATGCAAGACTAGCGCAGCTTTCAGACCGCACTGTCTCTGAGGAATGCTTTCCTCATTTGCTGTTGCTTGGGGTGTTTGAAACCAGGTCTTGCACAGGGACAATGAAACTATTTTGGTGATCGATTCAGTATTGGCGGGGGCAGGGTCTGTAGGATCTCAAGGGTCCTTCCCACATCTAGTTTTTAATGAATTTGAAATAGAAAATGTTTAAATCGAAGGACAAGTGGGCTCTTTCCTTTCTATTTCTCAGCGCTCCGGATTTTTAAATGGTTCTTCAATCATTAATGGTGATAAACTTCAAGCACAGTAAACAGAACACAGCGTCCCCAAAGCAGTCCTCTCCATCTGATTTGCCTCCAGCCACTACCCAGGATGAGTGGGCAAGGCTTTAGGACCCCTCTCCAGCTACAAGCATTCAGCCTTGGCAATGAAGGAATGGCAACTCCAGCGCCTCCCTGCACCTTGGTTATCAGGGGTTTGGCCAAAGCAGCCAGGCCTCAGTTTCCCCTCTAACACTCCACTCTGTGGCTCCAGACGTAGTGTGGATCACAGTGTTTCTGGAAGCACAGCCTTCCGGAGGTCAGCTAACCCATTTCTCTGCCCTGGATGAACAATGTCCAAGACATCTCAGGAAAACCCTGGCAACTTGCACACAGATGTGCTTCCAGTGTTAATCTTGGTCACTGTATATACCCATTTTTAACCAATTAAACCACACGCCATCATCGCTGATATGGTTTGACTGTGTCCCCGCTCAAATATCATCTTGAAATGTAACTCCCACAATTCCCACGTGTCACGAGAGGAACCCGGTGGGAGGTAATCAAATCATGGGGGCCTGTGCTGTTCTCGCGATACTGAATAAGTCTCACAAGATCTGTGGGTTTTAAAAACAGGAGTTTCCCTGTACGGGCTCTCTCTTTGCCTGCTACCATCCATGTAATACATGACTTGCTCCCCCTTGCCTTCTGCCATGATTGTGAGGCCTCCCCGACCATGTGGAACTGTCAGTCCATTAAATCTCTTTCTTTTGTAAATGGTCGAGTCTCAGGTACGTCTTTATCAGCAGCATGAAAATGGACTAATAGAATCATCGCTACTGTTTTGAAAGTATTCACGATATTTTAGATATGCATTGGGAACTGGCTTTAAACACTTTCAACGTGTGTTCTGAGGCCAAAGCAGGAGGAGAAGACAGAAGGGATGTGAGGCCGCAGTGGAATGCTCTGGAGAATGAGGCTGAAGTGGGGTCAACACCCATTTACCCTCCAGCATCTTGGCAGGAGGCCACTCCTCCTTTTCAAGGCACTTAGTGGCTTCCACATAAAAGTGTCAATCAACTTCTAGCCTCAGGAATCTCCAAGAGAGAGGCAACAGCAGGAGGACCGCACACAATTTTACTGACCTGGGGGCACTCCAGAGGAAATGGTGGAAGAAGTCACCAGGC
Source organism: Theropithecus gelada (assembly GCF_003255815.1). NCBI lineage: Eukaryota > Metazoa > Chordata > Mammalia > Primates > Cercopithecidae > Theropithecus > Theropithecus gelada. The sequence goes on along the minus strand of NC_037670.1, from coordinate 53,357,462 downwards.
CAGCACCCACGGCAGTCACAGCAGCCACATCGATGGTGTAGGTGGTGAGAGATGAAAGGCCTTGGATCTTGTACTCATGCGTCGTGCTGTTCAGGGTGTGCGTGAGACGAGAGTCGTTCCTGCCGTACACCTCCCAAGAGATCTGGTAGCCTAGAAAGCAACAGGACCAGATCAGCAATGGTCTCCTGAAGGCCAAGGGCTCACCTGGATTCCATAGCACCATCTTTGCAGGCTTGGAGCTATGGAGAGCTTGGCTGGATGTACTGAAGGTGCCTCAGAGCCACTGTGCTACTGACATGCGACACAGGTCAAGGCTCCTTCCTCTGTGTGCCCACTGTGATCTCACAAACCTGCTTATGGGAGTGACGGTCCCACCACAGGGAACCATCCCTCCCTACCAGGGTGAGCTGCACAAGGATAGGGCCTATCGGATGCTTTGGTAAGCTCAGCACCAGGTGCATGAACTGAAAAATGACGACAGCTGCCAGCCTGCTATGCTCAATTCAACCTTCTCTTGTCAAATTATGAATGCATTTCACCAATAATTCCACTAAAAAAATTTTATGTATGTATGTATCTATTTATTTATTTTTGAGTCTGCTGCCCAGGCTGAAGTGCAATGGTGCAGTCATAGCTCACTGCAGCCTCAACCTCCTGGGCTCAATCCATCCTCCCACCTCAGCCTCCTGAGTAGCTGGGACCACAGGCATGCACCACCATGCCTGGCTAATCTTTTGTACTTTTTGTAGAGATGGGGTTTCCCCCTGTTGCCCAGGCGGGTCTGGAACTCCTAGGCTCAAGAGACCCTCCCGCCTTGGCCTCCCTCAGTGTTGGGATTACAGCCATGGTACCCAGCCAATCGTTTCATTTTTGGAAGCTGGTATTTTTATTACACAGAACCTTAAATCAATGGCTTGCTCTTGTGTTGCAACGAATTCATGGAAACACTTCTACTTTTTCCTTTACGAAATGACTGCTAGATCACTCTTCCATTTTGCAAAGCGCTTTGTGTGGAAAAGTTTCTTTTCGCCTGAGTGTGTATTTTGCTTCTAGCTCTGCCTCTTCCCTTTTCAAATATCCTGTTTTCTAATACATTTGATTTCCCCCTATACTCTCTTCAGTCCAGTGGGGCCTCACAATCAAAATTTATTCCACCCGGGATTCCACTGTGACTTGGGGCTTAGAGAAAAAAAACCTGTGGGGCGTGGTGGCTCATGCCTGTAATCCCAGCACTTTGGGAGGCCAAGGTGGGTGGATCACCTGAGGTCAGCAGTTGGAGACCAGCCTGGCCAACATGTGAAACCCCGTCTCTATTAAAATACAAAAATTAGCCATGCATGGTGGCGGGCGCCTGTAATCCCAGCTACTCAGGAGGCTGAGGCATGGGAATCGCTTGAACCCTGGAGGTGGAGGTTGCAGTGAGCCGAGATTGTGCCACTGCACTCCAGCCTGGGCCACAGAGCGAGACTTTGTCTTAGAAAAAAAAAAAAAAGGAGAAAAAAGACCCAACTGGTTCCTGAATCAATCAATCCCCGTGGAGGGGAGTTTATGTGACCAGAGAACACTTAAAAGTGTCTTTTAAAGAGGGAGACAGTGGTAGAAAGAGCTTATAGGTCCACACGCAAAAGAAAACAGCTGAAAATACTTGCTCTTCCCTATTTTTAGTCAATAACCTCAGGGATATAGAAGTGCTTGGATGCAGCTGAAACTTCTTCCTCATTCTGATGAAAGCAATAAATAAAGCTACGAGTTGCACTTGCAGGTAAACAAGAATTTAGAGGACAGCATCTTGAGACTTTACTATTTTGAAAAAAATTTAATGTTGGAACCTGCTCCCTCTGGCTGTCCCACAGGCCCCAACAGCCCGGTAGCTTCTGTGCATGGGCATCGGGGACCCCCATGTGGGCTGACACAGTGGGAGCTCCAAGGAACAAGGGCCACCAGAGGGACGGCCTGGCTGCTGGGTGCCTCCAGAGCACTCTGAGCGCCTGCCATCCCGGGAGCTGTCACGGAGTGGTGCGGCGGCCCAGCGTCTCTGCCTGGGCCCTGGAGGGTCACTAAACCATCCTCTGTGGTGGCTACATCAAAGGCATCTGGCTGCTTCTCAGGTCCTGGTCTCCTTTTCCTCCTCCCAGGGAGAGGGGAGAAGGCTGACTACCCAGGCCAACCACTCACCATTGCCTTCTCCCATTTCCTTCCTAACTTTATTTAAAATAAATAAATAAATAATAAAATACATATTATCCCTCCCTACCAGGGTGCGCTTCACAAGGACAGGGCCTATCGGATGCTCTGGTAACCTCAGCACCAGGTGCATGAACTGAAAAATGACGACAGCTGTCAGCCTGCTGTGCTCAATTCAATTCAACCTTCTCTTGTCAAATTATGAATGCATTTCACCAATAATTCCACTAAAAAAATTATTTATACATATATGGGTGTGTATATATATACACGTATACACACACACACACACACACACACACACATGAGAGAGAGAGAGAGTCTTGCTCTGTTGCCCAGCCTGGAGTGCAGTGGGTTGACCACAGCTCACTGCAGCCTTGAACCACTCGACTCAAGTGATCCTCCCACCTCAGTCTCTCAAGTAGCTGGTACTACAGGCATGTGCCACCACGCCTGGCCAGTTTTTAAAATTTTTTGTAGAGATGAGGGTCTCACTATGTTGCCCAGGCTGTCTCAAACTCCTGGCATCAAGTGATCTTCCCACTGCGGCCTCCCAAAATGCTGGGATTACAGCCATCAGCCACCATGCCCAGCCCAGGCCCTGCCCTCGCTTTACATCTTAGCATTTCCCTCATCTGCCCATCCTGATGTCTAAGACATCTAGCCTGCTCCATTCATTCATGTAACCCTCACAACACACCTTTGAAATTGGGACTGTTGTTATCCTGTTTCACAGAGGAAGAAACCAAGCCACAGAAAGCTTCGTGGACTTGCTAGAACCCCAGACAGTCCTCAGTGGATGAAGGAAATAATGGATACATGGTCCATTTCCAAGACAAAGTTGCTTAAGTCAGCAAACTACAGAAGAAACAGGATATACTAGGCCTCTGCTTCAATCGCCAGTGCCTGCTTGTCAGCCTCCCTCCACCCCTTAGTTGTCCCCACCCGAACCAAAGAAGTTTAATCTAAGATGAACGTTTACTATCCTGCAGAATAGCTCATTTCGTCTATTCTTATCAGCTTGCCCAGCTACTTACGTCATAAGTCAAATACCTGAAGAGCCCCTGAGCTGACTAGGATTGCAGTGCATTGTGGGCTGCAACAAAATGCAACAAGACCACCCTAAAGAAAACACTTACAGCCCCTGCCCAACAACCAATGGGTGACGCCCGAGAAGACTGTGACCCCCACAGTACTCAGCCTGTGAGGAACCAGGGGAGGGACCTGCACAGTAGGGAATAAGTGGCTTGTTGTGACCATGCTGGGTGTGCCTGCCCATCAGACACTCAATCTTGTAAGACTGTCATTAAAAGTCCCACTTTCGCTGTTCTCCGTGTCTCTGAGTCCATCCTTTGGGTTTGGACGGGTGAGTCTGTTTCTCACAGTGGATGAGACCCTGCCTCTCAAGAGCCTCCTCCTCTAGCACCTCCTCCTGATGTGTGCGAGGGAACCGAAAGACATCCCTGACTTTGGTGGGCCACGCCTGGTCAATCGCGAAATAATTTGATCCTCGGGGTCTACTCTGAACCTATGGGAAGAGGAGCCTTTGTTTAATGTTACAACCTTGCCTGCCAGAAATTTTTATTTGTTTAAAAGCTGTTCTTCATCAGCTAAAACACAGCCTCATGTTCGTCTTGTCGACCTAGAGCTGAAACACGGCAATTCCAGCATCTTCAGGAAGGGCAGCGTTGCTGGGATTTATTAGGATCAACATCGATAATACGGTATGCTCAAATGGTTATGGATACAAACAAAAACCAAACGGACAGCTAGAGAGGCTGATCTGCAGAGTAACGCCAGCGGAGACGGTGCAGGCCCGAGACGTGTGATGTCCGTGAGCACAGACACAGCGGTGAGCATGAAGTGGGAAAGACGTCCTCTAATTTACGAACAACAGCTTTTGGGGGAGGTGCGTGGAGGGCTCGGGCAGTGCTGGCCAGGGGATGCATCCTCCGCTTCCAGCTCCCAGAGGAGAGAGGAGAGAGGCACCTGGAGCCAGGAGCGGGGGTACCTCGTGCTTGGCATCCTACCTGCTCCCAGTGGCTGCCTAACTGAGACTAATGGCCAGAGGAGCTTCAGAAATAATTTTCTGTTGATCTGAAGTAAATTCTCTAGAAAAGAGCAGTGCATCCAATCACAAACTGTCTGTCTGCATCCTGGCCCTCATAAATCAGAGTTTATGGAGGGAGAGTGGAGGACGCTGAAATTTACAATAAGCGCGCAATGGGCAATTTACTCGGGCAGGCACAGCCGCCCCCTGCTCCATGCTTCCCTCTCATTCCAGGCCTCGAATTAAAACAGAGGCTGGGGGTGCTCACCACAGACCAGGGCTAATAAACCACCGTTTCCAACAGCGTCTCTGGCCCGTAGAGCAGTGCCGAGCCCAGGCCCAGGCCGTCAGTCATCCTGGGCTCCCGCAGCTGCCTTTAATAGCAGGTGCAGTCTTTGCAGGAAGCCTTGGAGAGCATGGTGGTGCCACACCAACGCTTCTGGAAACTGGCTTATGGCAGCCAGGTTTGCCCATGAACACAGTTTTTCTTTTGCTGTCCTCAATGAAACACTCTGCCTTTAGCACAGAATAGAATTTAATGGTGCTGCCTGCACGCTCCACGGGGAATCTATGTCTACTTGGTGGGTGCCAGGGGGAGCTCCCCTGATGCAGGCATCACTGCGGGTACCAGGTGATGTTGGGCAGTGAGGTGATAACATCCGATCTCACCTCCTCTAGGACCTTCTCTAAAGAGCTGCATGCGTCCACTGAAGCTTCCGGTGATACAAGGTGCACATTACGGTGTGAGCAGGAATGGAAAATGCACAGGCCATACACAGAGAGAAGGGGACAATGCGGCCGCCGAGAGGAACCTACAGAGAGTCTGCCTGGCGCTCCCACTGCAACTTTGCTGTCCCCCATGGCACAGGCACCTCCAAACTCAGGCCTCCGGCTCTACCCAGCCCGGGAAAGCTCGAGCTTCCAAGTCAAGCTCCACCATAAACCATAGACTGCTGTTTGTAACTACAGGTATTTGTTTAAATAAAATACGAAAATGAGTTCACGAAGCCCCATTAGCTGGCGAAACAGACGATCGTAAATTGGAAGTATTGGCAACCACCGCTTAGCCGTGAAATGTTGGCTCAACACGAATTATTATGCCCATGGATTTTTTTCTTTTGGCTTTAGAACAGGAATGGAGAGTATGCTGTGTTCACAAAGGGCAGGGCAGGGGCTGACGTGTGTATCTGTAAAAGGAATTTCTTCGGTGTGGACACTGTCTACCACGGAGTCTCTGCCAGATTTCCAAAACATGGCCGACTGTGGACTTGAAAGGCAACTGGGCAGAGGGGCATTCTTTCTTTCCTACCCAGACAGCCCCGTTTCTGGGGTCAGTGGTAAGCAGAGCTTTAATTCCAGCCGCCGAATTGGTCCCTGAGGGATCTGAACTGGAAAGTGTTCTTCCGAATGGTAGCCTCCTGCTCAGCTTTTAAAAATCACCCACTAGTTTGTTTTTCCTTCCTTTGAATGTTTAAAGCAAGATTAAACTAAACTAGGTTCCTGCAGTCTATCGTGGCCTCCCCTGCTCAGTTCCCCTTGCCTTCACTTAATTCCTTCGACTCCAGGCAACAGGAGGCTGTTTTAATTGTACATACTCAGCACTTGCCATTCTTAGACGACTTCAGAATGTACAACAGATCGTGTCCAATTCTAGCAGTGACTTTCCCACATTCCTGGAGTTTTCACACTGTCTGAAGTGGCCATTTCAAAAGATAAGCTTCTGGAAGGCAGAGCCAGATTCATAAATTTACTTTCTTTAAAAGTTAAGGTGAGGCTGGGCGTGGTGGCTCACGTCTGTAATCCCAGCACTTTGAGAGGCCGAGGCAGGTGGATCACCTGAGGTTAGGAGTTCGAGACCAGCCTGGCCAACATGGTGAAACCCTGTCTCTACTAAAAACACAAAAATTAGCCAGGTGTGCTGGTGCACGCCTGTAATCCCAGCTACTTGGGAGGCTAAGGCAGGAGAATCATTTGAACTGGGAGGCGGATGTTGCAGTGAGCCAAGATCACACCACTACACCCCAGCCTGGGCAACAGAGAGAGATTGCATTTCAAAAAACAAATAAACAAAAAATAAAAATAAAAAACCCCACAAAGTCCAGCTATATGCTTATAAGAGGCACACCACACTTTGGGAGGCCAAAGTGGGTGGATCACGAGGTCAGGAGATCGAGACCATCCTGGCTAATGTGGTGAAACCCCGCCTCTACTAAAAACACAAAAAATTAGCCAGGCGTGGTGGCACATGCCTGTAGTTCCAACTACTCGGGAGGTGGAGGCAGGATGATTGCTTGAACCCAGGAGGCAGAGGTCGTAGTGAGCCGAGATAGCGCCGCTGTACTCCAACCTGGGCTGCAGAGCGAGACTCCATCTCAACAACAAAAAAAAGTTAAGATGAGAGGTGGCACTGGCTCCAAGGTGACCTTGTGTATGGGCTCTGGGCATACCGCTCTATCAGGGGATCTGGTTGGCACAGATGATTACAGGAGATTCTACTGATTAGAAGTGGTGAGGTTGGCACTGGGTTTGCTATGTACAGGAGTTCTGTGTAGAAACAGGTCACTGTAGGAAGACAGTCTCCCACTGTGCCCCAGGGCCCCTGGGATGCTGCAGTGACCTCCCAGCAGCACTGCAGGGAGGCACAGGACACTCAATGCCAGTGGGACACATGTGAGCCTCTGGCTGGAGGGGGGCTCCGTTTCAAGGCCAGAGCCTGCCACGTGCCCTTGGATACATCCTATATTTGCAAAGCAGAATTTTTGGTGGATGTTGCGATAAGGAAACGAGTACGGCCGGGAAACCAACGTGAACCGGGAAATGAGGGTGACGAGGGGCCATCTGGTCCCAAGGTCTGAGAGGCTGGGCAGTGCGAGGCGGATGCAGACATCTCATTAGGAACTAACTGTGGTCACTGAAAAAACAAATGCAAGTTTTATTTCTTTCAACTACTGTGTAGTATTTTTTAAATGGCAATTCTAGTTGTCAGCATATAAACACTTTAGTTGTTTGGATCTAACTACTTAATAAACAGAACCGTTAGGCATTTCTGTGCCCTCAGGGTGCTTTGAGAAACTACGGAGACGCTAAGAGGACTGTGGATGGGGAAGATGAACGTCCTCTGCGGTGGGGCTCGGAGCACGGTTCAAACCTCACCCCCGGTACATCAACGCTGCAGAGGAGAGAATGCGCACATACCCACAGGCTGTGATCGTGGGACGTCGCCACCCTAAACCTCCGCCTTGTCATCACCAGGCCTGGGTTATAAGACACCCCTTGTGTGGCTGCAGAGAAAGCAAAATGCGATCCTGCAAGGTTAAGGTGCCAAGCACAGGGGAAGTGGTCAGGGTCATCATTGCCATTGTCATCCCGGACGCCAGAGCAGAGAAGAAACAGCTCCCAACGCTGTGGCCCGGCAGCAGGGACAGACCACCTGAGGCTCTTGGTCTCTGGGCAGCACAGTCCCAGCACAGGCTTCTAGGACCCACCCAGAGAACGTGAGCTTGCTTCACAGAACAATCAGGCACTTGAATTCCACAGCTCCCGCGGCCAGCTGAGAACGCTGCCACCATGGAGTGGAGATGCAGCTCAGCTCCCAACTGACCGCTCGCGTCAGGATGGGCAACTCACTCAACCTCGGGGCGCGGCTGCAAAATAGCCACGCAGGAGCCCCTGCCGGGACGTGAGATGCCACAGGCAAAGCCCCCAGAGGGGGCTCACGTAGAAGAGTCCCATATATGACTGACCAAGAAGAAGATTAAGTGGCTTGCTAGAAATCTTCAGTAATATTTAGAAAAAGAAAAAAGAAAAAGAAAAAAAGATGCCTGTTGGAGGTTGAGCTGCTCTGGGCCAGGCAGTGGGCAGCTGACACAGCTTCTCTCAATTCATTCTCCTGACAGCTCCAGTTGGAACTGAGGACCCCAGAGGTCTGCTGAGGCTCTTATGTTGACTAAAATAGTGGAATGGGGGGCCCTGCCCAACCTCGTTTGAGGCTAAAGCCTATGCTGTTTTTGTCAAACCAAGAATTTTTTTTTGAACTAAGATTTAAATTAAGCTTTAACCTAAAAGGTTTTTCAGGCCTGTAATCCCAGCACTTTGGGAGGCCGAGGCAGGTGGATCACTTGAGGTCTGGAGTTCAAGACCAGCTTGGCCGACATGACAAAACCCTATTTCTACTAAAAATACAAAAATTAGCCAGGTATGATGGCGCACACCTGTAATCCAAGCTACTTGGGAGGCTGAGGCAGGAAAACTGCTTGAATCCAGGAGGCGGAGGTTGCAGTGAGCGGAGATCGTGCCACTGCACTCCAGTCTGGGCGACAGAGTGAGACTCTGCCTCAGTACATACATACATACATACCTACAATCATTAAAAACCCTAAAAAGGTAAGCTGTCTCCCACAGAGACCCCTCAAACCAGGAGAAGAGATTTCACTGCTCAGGCGCCTCTAAGGCTCAGCCCCCGCCCCTCCCACAGCTCAGAACCTCCTCCGAAGTACCTGCCTCACAGTCTCCTCAGGGCTCTCACTGGAGGGCAGGGTGGGGAAGGGACAGAACATGGGATCTGGAGTCAGAAGATCCAGATCTCATCCTGGCCTTGCGGCTCACAGCTGTGGGACGAGGGCTGAGACACAGGGCATGTGAGCCTCATAGTCACGCCGCCTGGCTGTGTCTGAGAGGGCTGGCTGCACACAGGAGCACTCAGTGCCGTCTGCTGAATGAAGGAAAGGTCACCCACCCTCTCGGGGCCTCAGTTTCCTCATCTGTAAAATGGTCATAATATCGACGTCGACCTTACCACACTGCTATGAGAATTAAGTGAGACACATACCATGTGAACAAATACGTCATAACATGACTGACTCATTGGTCAGAGACTCTGGACGTGAGAATAGGTCTCAAACTACAGCTGCTGCCCACATGGTGAAAGGCCCCCAGACCAGGCTGGCTCTCACTGGAGCAGTCCCAGTGCCGGGACTCTGCCACACGGCCAGGAAGACATTTCAGTTTCTCTCGAGAAGGCCATGGGCACGGGTCCATGCTGTCAGCAGTTTGGTTTGAAGTCATATCCACTTCTTTTTGCGAGGACAAACTTATCTTTTTCTTTCTTGGAAGACAGGGCTACTTACCTGTAATGATGCCATTTTTCTCCAGGGGCTCCTGCCAGCTGACCTTGAGAGATGTGTCCAGAATCTCCGTGAAACTCAGATGTCCCACAGCTCCTGGTTCTACCAATTAAAAGCAAAGTCATCTGTTAACACAATAGCCCAAATTTTCTTTTGATCAGATGTGTGGGGAAGGTTCTAACTATGGAGGGAAAGTGGTGAGCTGGGGCTGCAAAACCCTGCAGGAGACTTCAGTGGAATGCAGAAGGAAGGAGGGTGTTCAAGGCATCCTGGCTATCATCGCATACATTATTTTCTCCAGCTTCATCCCAGCCACACAGGGCACTGAAGCTACTGGCGGCAGGAGATTTATATACAAATCATTCTCTTTCTCCTTGATCTCATCTGATTAGAACAACCAGGCTGGCTGGGTCCTCAAGAGCAACTGCCTCCTCTGAGTTCCTCCATGGTGCATGCAGCCCCGTGTCTGGCTTGTGTGGGGGCCATCTGGAACCTTCTGCAAGTCAGAACAAGACCCTGGGCCCAGGGGCAGGCTCACCTGCCAACCTGGTCCAGAACTCCAGGTTCCAAACCCCACTCAGGGTCCTGAAGGATTCCAGAGGGGCAAGGCAGTGGCCTGATAAAGTCCCAGCAAAAACAAATTCCTTTCCCAGGAGCTTCTGTGCCCTGCGGCCCCCTTGCTAACACGCGCAGTCAGAGCTGCAGAGTTACGCTCGAAGGCTGGAGTCCAAGCTGGGTGTCAGACCTGGTTGAGCTGCTTTGCTGGCTATGCAATTACACTCTCAACACCTTAGTCTGTTCATCTGTGAAACGGGGAAAGTAAAAATAACTCGGCGAGACCATTGTGAGAAGAAAATGTAATAAAACATGAAAACACGAGGATGTCCCGGGCACCGTGAAAATGCTCCATGGTCATCAGCCGCTGTCATGATGATGAACTTCTCATCAGAACATAAAGTCATTCCTAGGATCAGAGGATGCCACCCCATAGAAAAGACCCGATAGTCTAAAACGTGAGTTAAAAATCCAAGATGCACGTGAAGCTCAGCAAAGCAAACTGCTTGAGGATGTGTGGCCACAGGCACAGAACTCTGCCCCATATGCAGATGGACCCCTGCCTGCAACTCAGGGACAGCAGGGCCCAGAGCAAGTTGCTGCTGGCCGGACAGCAGGTGCATTCAGCGGTTCTGACCCACATCTCTTGCACCAGCTCACCTAGGTTTAGAGTGTTTTACTGCTCCCACAGCAGGTCCCATCGGTCCCATCAGGGCCAGCCCACACTGCGTGGTGATGGGGAGGGAGGAGAGGATGCCTGCCCATCTGGAGGAGATAGGTGGATGTCGTGACGGTAATGTTCTCCCAGATGCCTTTACTCCCAAGCCCTGCCATGTGCCCCTAGCCTGCCATGGTCCCTCTATAGCCATAGCTGCTGTGCAGGGCATGAGGAGCAGGTGGAAAAGAAATGCTTTTGCAGGTGCTGGCGTCTTACGATCAAGTGGAGGGAAGGGATGAGGGGAAGAGAGATGGTGCACTCCCATTCCCTAAGCCAGGCACCTGTGTGGTGCCTGAAAGTGCCCCTCCGTCCACTGCTCTGGGCAGCAAACACAAACACAGCTGCCCAGGTTGGCTCTGCTTCCCCACCTGCCGTTCAGAGCCCCACCTCCTCTCGGACAATGCCCCCATGCTTACCCCCCAGATACCCGTTCAGGAGAAACATAAGCGACAAAGCCAGGGAGGAGAAAAGCGCAGGAGGAAAGGGCAGTTCGAAGGCAGAACTGGGGACAAGGGAGGAAAAGAAGAATGGAGAAGAGATGAGAACTCTGTCCGTTTCTGCATGTATCAGTTGAGTACACCCTCCATGCCAGGCAGGGAACACTGGTTCCTGCTGAAAGCTCTGCACCATACAACTTCCCTAGTGAACGTGCTGGATGGCGCCACACGCAGGTCTTCTTAGTAATAAAAAATGCAAGTCTTTCAGCTTAAAATAGGAGAGCATGAAGTCAAGGGTGTCAGTTGTCCTGAAAGAGTATCCAGGATTCCTACGGAGAAGCCTCACCCCTGCAAAGTCCCTGTTCTGGCTACTGCCAGCCTCATTTGCACAAACATTAGATTTTTAGGGTGAATTCCATACCGAGAACTCAGTTGGTACTTGGACAAAGCCTTCTAACACAAGTAGTAATTTTTTAAAAATGGTAACAGCCTCAAAAACAAAAACAAAAACAAAACAAAAAAACCCCCAATCATCTGGGTGAAACTTTGAAAAGACTTTTCACGGATAAGCTCAAACGCTCTGACAAATTTCACTTTTCCAGTGTGGAAGACGGTAAAATAGAATGGCTGTCAAGACCATCTCATCCTCCCACAATTGTGAGCCTCCAGAAAGACATTCTGACGGATTTTTGAACTGACTTGTTCTTTTTTTTCAATCGATGGAGAAGGAAAGAAAGCTTTTTGCTCCTTTTATATTCTCAGTGTTTCTGCTTCCTGGATTCCTGCCCAAAGATGCTGTCCTCTAGCTCTGCTGGAACCAGCTGGTGATGTCTCAGCTTAAAATTTAGATTCTATTTCCTCTTTACTGCCACCCTCCCCCAACAAATTCTCATTTCCTTGGGGCTTTGGGAAAGAAGGCCTGCTGGGTGTGGAACTAATGACAGCACCATCAGCCAGAGAGAAACAGGCCGTTTCTCCAGCACCCAAGAGTCCAAAGCTTTCTTTATTTTCTTTTTTATTGATACATAATAATTGTACACATAGCTGTAGTCACCCTACTGAGATATTGAGCATTGGAACTTACTCCTTCTATTTAACTGAATGTTTATACCCATCGACTAACCTCTGTTTCTTCCCCACCACCCTGCTCCACCGACACACCCCTCCCAGCCTCTAGTATCTTTCATTCTACTCTCTTATCTCCATGAGATTGGCCTTTTATGCTACTACTTATGAGTGAGAATTGGTGATATTTGTTTTTCTGAGGGCACTGATGTAATACCCTCCAGTTCCCTCCATGTTGCTGCAAATGACAGGATTTCATTCTTTCTTGTGGCTGAATAGTATTCCACTGTGTATATATACCACATTTTATCCACTGGTCCACTGATGGATGCTTGGGCTGATTCCATATCTTGGCTACTGTGAATGGTGCTGCAGTAAGCATGGGATATGGGTATCCTTTGATGCACTGACTCCTTTCCTATGGATAAACATTCAATAATGGGATTGCTGGCTCATAGGGTGGTTCTATTTTTAGTTTTTTGAAAAATTATACTGTTTTCCATTGTGGCTGTACTAATTTACATCATCACCAACAATGTATCAGAGTTCCCTGTTCTCCACATGATTGCCAGCATTTTTTTGTGTCTTCTTAATTCTAGCGATTCTGACTGGGATAAAATGATATCTCATTGTGGTTTTGATTAGCATTTCCTTGATGATTAGTGATACTGGGCATTTTTCCGTAGACACACTGACCATTTGTATGTCTGCTTTTGATAAGTGTTTATTCATGTCCCTTACCCACTTTTTAAATGGGATTTTTTTAAACTGTTGAGCTGAGTTTTTTGTATATTTTAGATATTAATCCCTTACCAGATGAATAGTTTGCAAATATTTTCTCCCATTCAACAGGCTGTCTCTTCACTCTGTTGACTGTTTCCTTTGCTGTACAGTTTTTTAGTTCGATATAGTCCCATTTGTCTATTTTTGGTTTTGTTGCCTGTGCTTTTGAGATCTTAGGCATAAAATCTTTGCCTACACTAATGTCCTGAAGTGTTCCCTGTGTTTTATTTTAGTAGTTTTATAGTTTCAAGTGTTACATTTAAGTCTTAATCCATCTTAATTTTTTTAAATGGTCAGAGTTAAGAGTCTAGTTTCAATCTTCTGCATATGGATATCCAAAATTTTCCTAGCACCAATTATTGAAGAGGGTGTCCTGGCATCTTTATCAAAAATCAGTTGGTTGTAAATATGTGGATATATTTCTGGGTCTATTCTGTTCTGTTGGTCTATGTGTCTTTTGTTAATGCCAATACCATGCTGTTTTCGTTATTATAGACTTGTCATATATTTCAAAGACAGGTAGTGTGATGCCTCCAGTTTTGTTATTTTTGCTATGGATTGCTTTGGCTATTTGGGCTCTTTTTGGGTCCCACAAGAATTTTAGGTTTTGTTTTTGTTTTTGTTTTGCTATTTCTGTAAAAAATGATACTGGTATTTTGATAGAGATTGCACTGAGTCATTAGATTCATTTGGGGAGTATGGTTACTTTCATACTGTTAATTCTTCTGATTCATGAGCATGGGATGTCTTTCCATTTATTTGCGTCTTCTTTAGTTTCTTTCATCAATGTTTTGTATTTTTCTTTGTAGAGATCTTTCACCTCCTTGGTTAAATTAATTCCTAGATATGTTTTTCTTTTATAGCTATTGTAAATGGAATCAACTTCTTGATTTCTTTCTCAGCTAGTTCATTATTGGTGTATAGAAATGCTACTGATTTTTGTATGTTGCTTTTGTATCCTGCAACCTTACTGAATTATTTATCAGATATAGGAGTTTTTTGGTGGAGTCTAGGTTTGTCTAGATATAAGATCATGTCATCTGCAAAGAGAACAATCTGACTTCCTCTTTTCCAATTTAGATGCCTTTTATTCCTTTCTTTTGCCTGACTGCTGTGGCTAGGACCTCCAGTACTACAAATAGGTGTGATGAAAGTGGGCATCTTTGTCTTGTTCCAGTTATCAGAGGAAAGGATTTCAGCTTTTCCCCATTCAGTGTGATGTTAGCTGTGGGTTTTTCATATATAGACTTTATCATATTGAGGTATGTTCCTTCTATGCCTAGTTTGTTGAGAGTTTTTACTATAAAGGGATGTTGAATTTTATTAAATGCTTTTTATGCAGCTGTTGAGATGATCACATGGTTTTTGTCCTTTATTCTGTTGGAGTGATGTATCACATTTATGGATATGTGTATGTTGAACCATCCTTGCATCCCTGGGAAAAATCTCACATGAGCATGGTGTATTATCTTTCTGATGTGCTGTTAAGATTCAGTTTGCTAGTATTTTTGTTGAGGACTTTTGCATCTATGTTTATCAGGGATAATGGACTGTAGTTTTTTTGTTGTTATGTCCTTGTCTGGTTTTGGTATCTGGGTAACACTGGCCTCATAAAATGAGTTAGAAAGAATTTCCTCTTGTTTAATTTTTTGGAATAGTTTGAGGAGAATTGGTATTAGTTCTTCCTTGAAAGTTTGGCAGAATTTGTCAGTGAAACCATTTGGCCCTGGGTTTTTCTTTGTTGGGAGACATTACTGATTCAATCTCATTACCCATTATTAGTCTGTTCAGATTTTATGTTTCTTTCTGATTCAATCTTGGTAGGTTGTATGTGTTCAGTAATTTATCCATTTCTCCTAGGTTTTCCAATTTGTTAGTGTATAGTTGTAAGAGTCTCAAATGATATTTTGTATTTCTGTGGTATCAGTTATAAGGTCTCCTTTTGCATTTCTGATTTTGTTTACTTAGGTAATTTGTCTTTGATTCTTCTTAAGTCCAGCTAGCAGTTTATTGATTTTGTTTATCTTCCCTAAAACCCAGTTTTGTTTAATCATTTGTATTGTTTTTAAGTCTTTGTTTCATTTAGTTCTGCTCTGATCTTTATTATTTCTTTCCTTCTACTAATTTTGGGTTTGCTTTGTCCTTGATTTTCTAGTTCCTTGAGGTGTATCACTAGATTGTTTGAAATCTTTCTACTTTTTTCTGATGTAGGCATTTATTGTAGGCTTTTAGCACCACTTCTGCTATATCCCATAGGTTTTTGTATGTTGTACTTCAATTTTCATTTGTTTCAAGAAATTTTTAAATTTCCTCCTTAATTTCTTCCTTGACCCAAAGGTCATTCAGGAGCATGTTGTTTAATTTCCATGTATTTGTACAGATTGCAAAGTTCCTCATTATTGATTTCCAGTTTTATTCCATTGTGGTCTAAGAAGACATTGATATAATTTCAGTCTTTTAGAAGTTGTTGAGATTTGTTTTATGTCCTAATATATAGTCTATCTTGGAGAGTGTTCCATGTACTGATGAAAAGAATGTGCATTCTGTAGCTATTAGATGAAATGTTCTGTAAATGTCTGTTAGGCCCATTTAGTCTAAAGTGCAGTTTAAATCCAATGTTTCTTTGTTATTTTTCTGTCAAGATGACCTGTCTAATGCTGAGAGGGGGATGTTAAAGTCCCCAACTATTACTGTATTGTTGTCTCTCCCTGTAGATCTAATAATATTTGCTTTATATATCTGAGTGCTCCAGTGTTGGGTCCATATATATTTAGAATTGTTATATCCTCTTGCTGAATTGATAACTTTATCACTACACAATAACCTTCTTTGTCTCTTTTTACTGTTTTTTACTTAAAGTATTTTATCTAAGTGTGGCTAATCCTGTTCACTTTTGGTTTCTGTTTGCACAAAATATCTTTTTCCATCTCTTTACTTTCAGTCTACATGCGTCTTTACGAGTGAGTTCAGTTTCTTGTACACAGCATATAGCTGGGTCATGGTTTGTTTGTTTTTATCCATTCGGCCAGTCTATCTTTTTGGATACTTTAATCCATTTAAATTCAAGGTTATTATTGATATGTCAGGGCTTATTCTAGTCATTGATTGATTTCTGGTTGGTTTATATATCCTTTGTTGCCTTCTTTCTCTCTTATTGTTTATTTTTGAGGTTTGGTGGTTTTCTGTAGTGGTAACATTTGGGTCCTTTCTCTTCCTTATTTGTGTTTGCTCTACCAATGGGTTTTATACTTTTGTACATTTTCATGTTGGTAGATATTGTTCTTTCACTTCAGCTGTGGGAATTCATTAAGCATTTCTTGTAGGGCCAGTCCAGTGGAGATGAATTCCCTCAGCTTTTACTTATCTAGGAAATACTTTATTTCTCTTTCATTTACGAAGGATAACTTTTATGTGTATAGTACTCTTGGCTGACAAGTTATTTTTTTCCCCAGTACTTTGAATATATCATTCCATTTTCTCTTGGCAAGTAAGGTTTCTGCTGATAAATCCACTGTTAGTCTGATGGGGGTTCTCTTATAAGTGACTAGATGCTTTTCTTTTGGTGTTTTTGGAATTCTGTCTTTAACTTTTGATAATTTGACTCTATTGTGCCACGGAGAAGACCTTTCTGAATTGTATCTATTTATTTGTGGATCTCTGAGCCTCCTGTATCTGCATGTCTAAATCTCTTGCTAGACTGGGGAAGTTTTCAGCCATTATTTTGTTAAATCAGGTTTCTATCCCTTTGGTTTTCTTTTCACCTTCTGGGACATCAAAAATTCAAACACTCATTGCTTTATAGTGACTCATATATCACAGTCCTTGTTCATCTTTAAATTCTGGAATTCCTTCTGCTGTCTCATCTAGTCTACTGCTGAATCTCACTATTGTATTTTTAAATTTCAGTCAATGAAGTAATTAGTTCCTGGATGTCTGTTTGGTTCTTTTTTTTATATTTATCTCTTTGGTAAATTTCTCATTCATGTATTGAATTGATTTTTGGATTATTTTGTATTATTTATCTGTGTCTCTTTTATCTGACATTCCTTAATATCACTATTTTGAATTTTTTTGGTATTTCATAATTTCTTTTTCATTGGAATCTGTTGCTGGAGAATTACTGTGTTCCTTTGGAAGCGTTATACTTCCTTGCATTTTCACATTTCTTGTGTCCTTATGTTGATATCTGCACATCTGGTGTAACAGTTGCTTCTTCTAATTTTTTGGATTTGCTTTCATAAAGGAGGGCTTTTTCCTGAAGATGTGTCTATGGTGTTGATTGGGTAGGGCACTTTGGCTTTGATTCTGGATGAAGCAGTAGTGTAGTCTCCATATAATTTATTTGGCTGTAAACACCATCAGTGATGTGTGTGATTTCCTCAGCGGCTTAGGGTGTGGTTGTTAGTAGAGGCTCTGGTGAAATTTTGCTGGGGACAGGGACACCAGGTGGGCCAATCCTTGGGCCCCAGTGGTGGCAGCAGTGGGCTGAGTGTGCCTGTCATTAGGTCCAAGGGTGGTCCAGACAGGCTCATTCTTGGTGTTCTAGATGGGTTGCTCAGGTGCTGGCAATGGCTGCAGGGGGCCAAGCAGGTGGGTGGGTTCTCAGGACCCTGGATAGCAGGCATGCTGTTGGCGGTGACAGTAGCAGTGGTGGGATAACCCCCTGGCTCCTTAGCAGTCTGCACTGGTATTGCCAGTGGCTGTGACAGGCTGAGCAGGCCAGTCCCCAGGCCCAGGGGTGGTGTGTAGGAGTGGGTGCCACCTGTGACGGTACAGCAGGTTGGGTGGGCCCGTCCTCAGGTCCCCAGGAGGAGTGCTTAGGTGCTGATAGTGGTGGACAGCGCAGGGTGAACCCAGGGCCCTGGATGGTGTTGCTCATACTCGGGGAGGTAGAGGAAGCTGAGCGGGCCTCTCCTCAGGACCCCTGGTGGTGTGTGCAGTTGCTGGCTGTGGTCAGCAGGGGTGGGGTGATCCCCAGGCTCCTGGTAGGGGTGGCAGTGACTACACTGTGGCCCTGCTCCTGTGGAGGTGTGCTTCAGACCCAGGTGGCAGCTGTGGGTGGGAGAGTCTGACCTCAGAGTGCTTGGAAGCGAAGTCAGTCCTCAAGGTGAGTGAAAATGCCCAGGAGCCCCACCACTGGGGATCACTGCCAATGGCTTGTGCTTTGCCTCTGGTGGCAGCAGCCAGCAGTGGTGGTGGCTGTGGGTGGGGGGTGTCAGTGGGCCTGCAGGATATGGAGATGCAGAGGCTGTCGGGACCCAGAGCGGAATGGTCTGTCGGGACCCAGGGCAGAATGGTCTGGTGGGGCTGGGCTGTCTGAGCAGCACTGCACAGTAGCTGGTCAGGGCTGGGGCGTGTGGGGTACAGTGTGGGCTCCCTCTCTGGAGCAGGACATCACACAGTCTCCCTGTGAGTCTCCCTACGTGAGTCTTGGGGCTGTGAGTTTTAAGGGGCTTTCCTGTGGCTCGGATTGCAGGAGTCTGTGGTGGGAATGTGGACCACGGGGGTCTCTCGCTTTCCCTTTTCCCACAGTGGGGAACTTCTCTGGGTTCCCAGCCGATCCCAGTCCGGGAAGAGCTGCCACGCCTCACCTCCCTCCTTGCCATAGGTGCTTCCTGTCACTTCTCTATTGAATTCCAGCTTCTCTCTTGGATCTGTTTGAAGTGTGGTTACCTACTTGCTGTTCTGGTTCTTCTTTATGAAGGAGGTCAGTACCAGGTGCCTGTGGTCAGGTGGCCCCTGAAGCCCCTCTCATTCCAGGCTCCAAACTTTCCTTTTAAAAGCTGCACCCCGCAGAGCTGACTTCAAGCCTACCTTCAGTCTTTTAATGTGATATTTGACCTTTACAAAGATGTGCTATTATGCTAAATAGGATAAACAGGCTCCCTGCCTATCAAAAAATGATTCAGTTAGAAAATTCTAAAAAAAAAAATTGAGATTATTTCCAGTTTTCTCTGATGAGACATAAAATTTACAATTGAAAAGCAGAAATAGACATTTTAAAAAAATCATTCACTGAACATTCATCAAGATCGACCATATCCTGGGCCATTAAACAAACTTCAACAAATATAAAATAACCAAAATTATATGAAGTGTGTTCTCTGATCATAATGGAATCAAATTAGATTATCAATAGCAGAAAGACAATAGAATCTCCAAACACATGGAAATTGAATAGCACACTTCCAACTAATTCATGGGTCACAGAGAGTATCTCAAGGGAAATAAAAATACAGAGAACTGGATGAAAATGAAAGCACAGAGTGTCAAAACATGTGGGATGCAGCTAAAGCAGCATGGAGGCAGAAATGTACAGCACTAAACGTTCACACTGGAAACGAGGAAAGGCCTTCAACCAATAACCAACATGGCTACCTCAAGAAAGCAGAAAAGGGAGAGCAAAATACACTCAAAGCAAGCAGAGGAAGGAAATAATAAAGAGCAGAAATCAATAAAGTTGAAAATGAAGACGACCATGAAGAAGAGGAGACCTGGAACAAGAGGCTGGTTCTAAAAAAACAAAAAACAAAAACAACAACAGCAAAACAACAACAACAACAAAAAACAAAAACAAAAACAAAAAAAATAAGCAATAAAATTGATGAACCTCCAGTAAGAATGAGAACATGAAAAAGCCAGAAGATGCTAATCATCAATATCAGGAATAAAAAACAGGACATCACTACAGATCCTGTAGTCATTAAGAAGGTGGTACTGCAAACATTTTCATACTCACAAATCTGAACTCTTAGAAGATCAACTCCTTGAAAACCACCAACTCCCAAAACTCAGCCAAGGTGAAACAGACAACCTGGATAGTCCTAAAATCATTTATAAATGGAATTTTTTTTTTTTTTTTTTTTTTTGAGACGGAGTCTCACTCTGTCACCCAGGGTGGAGTGCAGTGGCGCGATCTTGGCTCACTGCAAGCTCCGTCTCCCAGGTTCATGCCATTCTCCTGCCTCAGCCTCCCAAGTAGCTGGGACTACAGGTGCCCACCACCACACCTGGCTAATTTTTTTGTATTTTTTAGTAGAGATGGGGTTTCACCATGTTAGCCAGGATGGTCTCAATCTCCTGACCTCGTGGTCTGCCTGCCTTGGCCTCCCAAAGTGCTGGGATTATGGGCATAAGCCACCGTGCCCAGCCCTATAATATTACAAATCTTCCTTAAAAGAAGTCCTCAGTCCCAGAGAGTTTCCCTGGAAAATTCTACCAAACACTTAAAGAGAAATTGACACCAATTTTACACAATCCTTTCCAGAACACAGAAGAAGTGGGAATACTTCCAAACATATATTATGAGACCATATGACTCTGATACCAACACCAGACAAAGATAACACACACAAAAAGACAACTACAGATTAATATCTCTCATGAACTTAGATGCAAAAGTCCTCCACCAAGTACTAGCAAAGTGAATCCAACAGCATACGAAAAGAATTATAAACCGTGACCAAGTGGAATTTAAGTACACAAAGCTGGTTTGACATTTGCAAATCAGTCAATATAATCTAACGTATCAACAAGCTAAGAAGAAAAACCAGATGATCTTGTTAAATGATGCAGTAAGAGCACGTGAACAGAAGTAAGATTTATCCATGTCAAAAACTCGCAACCAATTAGTAATAGTGAGGAATAACTTCAATTTGATAAAAAAAATCATCCTTAACAGTGAACCACTGAGTGTTTTCCCTCTCAGGTGAGAAGCAGGCAAGGATGTCTGGTCTCATCACTCTTATTCAGCATAGCACTAGAAATCCTAGACACTGCAAAGCATGCAACAAAAGGAAATGAAAGGCATACAGGTTAGAAAGGAAGAGCTGCAGGAAGGTAGGTGTGGCTATAAAGGAACCCAGATGATTTTTGTGGCCTTGGAAACGTTCAAGATCTTGATTATCGTGGTAGATACACAAACCTACACATGTGACAAACTGGACAGGACTAAACCCACACATACGCACAAAAGAGAAAAAACAAAACTAGAGAAACCCAAATCAGATCTGTGAATTGTATCATCAGTGTCAATATTCTGGACGTGATGCAATACTATAGTTTTGCAAATGTCAGCTTGGCAGAAACTGGGCTAAATGTACATGGTCTCAATATTGTTTCATATAATTGCATGTGAATCGGTGATGCTGTCAATACAAATCTCAGTTAAACATGGCTGAGTGTGGTGGCTCAAGCCTGTAATCCCAGCACTTTGGGAGGCCGAGGCAGGCGGATCACTTGAGGTCAGGAGTTTGAGAGCAACCTGGCCAACATGGTGAAACCCCATCTCTATTAAAAATACAAAAAAGTTAGCCAGATGTGGTGGCCGGCGCCTGTAGTCCCAGCTACTTGGGAGGCTGAGGCAGGAGAATTGCTTGAACCCTGGAGGCGGAGGTTGCAGTGAGCCAAGAATGAACCACTGCACTCCAGCCTGGGCAACAGAGCAAGACTTTGTCTCAAAAAAAAAAACAAAAACAAAAACAAACAAAACAAACAAACAAAAATCAGTTAAACAAAAGAGAGCAGAGCAAAGGCAGAGTATGGGAAGAACTTCTGGGATCAATTCACAGCAGTATGCTGCTTTTCATTTTATCTTTTATTGGCGAGGAGGGGCTGTTGGTCTCAGAGGGTCAAGAAATCTGTTCTGTTCCTCCCGTGTCACTCATTTGACATAGACCTTGAATCAATGGCGAGATCGTTCCAGGAGAATGGCAAGGAGAAAGCTAGGCTGCCAAGGGTCAAGGAGAACTTAAGGCATTCGAGGTCAGCGCAATGGTTAGACTGAAAGGGAGTGGGGAGCCATCCCGGCAGCTCCAGGGGCAGCACTGTCAGGAAGCTGCCGATTTTGAGCGAGGGAGACCTGAACATATCTGTGGGAGGAGGGAAAGGATCATGGCGCCATGAATAGGGACAGGGGAAGAAGGGAACAGGATGACGGAGCACCCTTAGAGAGGCCCGACTGCATCGTTTGAGAGGAAAGGGGAGAGAGGCAAGGGTAAGGACCTGGAAATGGTGGGTGAAGCGGGAAGGCAAGGGATCCATCCTGGTGGCCTTGGCCTCTGCAAATGTCACCCGCTGGGAGTGCAGTAAGGCTGGGAGTCCAAAAACGGGAGCAGTACGGGGTGGAGCTGGCGACCACTGAATTCCTGTAGAGCCAAGTTCAGAAGGCTGAGCCCATCCAGCTCTGGGGAAGAGACAAGCAGCAGCCCTGGGTGACTTAAAAAAATAATTTTCCTAGTGTTTTTTGTGGTTGTTGTTGTTGAGACAGAGTCTCACTCTGTCACCCAGGCTGGAGTGCAGTAGCATGATCTCGGCTCACTGCAACCTCTGCCTCCCGGGTTCAAGTGATTCTCCTGCCTCAAGCCTCCTGAGTAGCTGGGATTACAGGCGCCCGCCACCACGCCCAGCTAATTTTTGAGTTTTTCATAGAGACGGAGTTTCACCATGTTGGCCAGGCTGGTCTTGAACTCCTAACCTTGTGTTTCACCCGCCTCAGTCTCCCCAGGTGCTGGGATTACAGGCGTGAGCCACCGCGCATGGCCCTAATTATCCTAGTTTTAACATTCATTATAAAGGGAGTACAGACTCGTGGTATAAATTAGAAAATGCAGAAAAATACAAAGAAATATGCGAAAACTACTCATAATCATACCACATAGGGATAACAACTCTTAAATTTGTGTGACATATTTCTTCCAAGGTCTTTTATCTGTTCATATTTCATACAGTGTATTTTAATAAAATTTGGATCTCATAGTTTTGTATACTACTATTTCACAATGTTATATCATGACCATTTTTGCACACAATTTTTGATCTTCAGAGTGTTGCTTTTTCAACAACTACAAAATATTTCTTATATTGTCATTCTATACTTTTTTCCAGTCCTCCCCATCTGGAACATCTGAATGCTTTTCACATTTTTTCCAACTACAAATAACTGTAACGAGTTGCCTTGTATATAAATCTTTGTGTGCATCTGTGATTATTTTCTCGGGGTAACTTCATTAGCTAATGTTTTCCAGATGCGTCAGCTGGCCTGTGAGCAGAGAAGGAATGGGTTTGAACTGACCAGATGGAGATAATGCAAACTCACAGAGCTTAGAAGGGCGTAGGAAAAGGACCCTGGGAGTGAGGGTCAGGAAAGAACACGCTGGGAGGTATCAGGGGAATCATGCAAGGAGGTGAGGGAATTAGAAATTGAAGTCTAGATGAAGAGCGAGTTCAGCACGACCAAAGGTGTGGCCACACAGCTGGAACCTGATTCTCCACCCCCTGTCCCCAGAGCTCCTTCCTTGAGCCAAGGCCACCCTCCACAGTCCATGTGCCATACTCTGCCAGGCATTATCAGTACTGATGCCTGATCTCCCTAGGTGAGCCAATTGCAAGCACTCTAAAAATCTGGGGCTTCCTCGTGATCCACCTCTGCCCTTGCCTGATTCTGGAAGTCGCAGCGGTGCACACCTCTTTGACGACTGACTTAAGAGACACGCAGAAGGAATACTCACTGTCTTCATGAGTCCAGACAAGCTGAGGTGTGCTTGGAGGCCCGTCCCCAGGGGTGGTGAAGCACAGAACGGAAGTGAAGTAGGCGGTAAACTTCTTCAGGTTCGTTATGTGTCCGTGGTGGACTCCGTGGAAATCTGGGGCAATAGTGACCACAGTGACAGCCTCGGGGGCATCTGCCGGCCATGCCAGAAGCTGAGATGGAACAGGGTGAAAAAGACAGCCTGTTTTCAATGGTGCTTCTCCACACTCATGTCTGCAGCAGAATTTTATTTTGCAATGAATACGTCTTTTAAAATGTAAAGTCATAATTAAGAAAGTCCATAAATCCTACATCTTATAACCACACTTCAAAAAAGTTGAGATAAAAATATATTTTACAGGTTTCTGTATACAAGCATGTGTATTTACATGTATTTTATACTTGTATATGTAAATAAAATAACTACTTAACTCATATTGGAATGGACACTCCCCCTCAAATCTTCACCCTCTCTTCACTTAAGGTTAAAAAAATGTATAATATATATTACATATATACATATACACATCTGTAACATACACATATATGGTATATACTATATATACATGTTATATATAAGATGTAGTATATTATATACATATATAATATATACTATATAGCTTATGTCTACTATATATAATATATACTATATAGTATATATGATATATACCATATAATATACATATATTTTAACAGTAAAGAATAACATCTTTAACAGTAAAGATGAAACCATCAGTTAATTCAGCTGAAACAGTGCAATGAAACAAACATAAATATTTTTCTAGAAAGCACCTACTTTGTCTCAAAAAAGACATCCATGATTCAACAGGAATAACCTTAATTATTTATAATTTATATCACACTAGTTTCGTGAAAAGGATTTTAGGAGACTGGTTACAATTTTAAAGAAATACAGTCTATATCCACATCCTAAGGAAAGCTGTGTTCATGTTTTGGCAGCATTACGTATGTGTGTGAGTTTTAATTCCTTAGGCACCAAACATTGCTAGGACTAACTGGGTCTGAAAGTTGACATGCTGCCGGACGCAAAGCGTATTTACGCAGATCAAACTGACAACGAAGTCATCAAATGAACACCGCGGCCTCACCAATGAGACTCGACAGGAGAGGCCAAGAAGGCAAAAGCATCTTGCTTGATTGATATGATTTTCTTTCACAAAAGCTTCTGTCTTTGGATACTTCCGAGGATAAACAAAAGACAGGGTAAATTTCCAGCTACTTCTGCCTTTCTGGCAGACAAATCAGTGTTTTAGCAAGTTGAATCCAAATGGGGGCGGGGAAAAATGAACCTTGTGTCTGAGGAAACTCACCCTCTGAATGTGAAATTACCAGGTATTGAGGCAAACTAGATGGAATCCCTTCAGTGTGAAGAGCTTCCCTTGTCTACTGGCTATTAAAGACGATTAGAGGATCCGTTGCAGCTAAAATCAAGGCAGGCTCCCAAATCCAATCAGGAGAAGCTGATCTGAAAGGGAAGATCAGCTGTGCTTTGGGACGGTGTATCCTGGTACAGCAGTGAAGTTAACACACTCTGGTAGCTAAAGACACAAGAAGTCGGATGGTGGAAATTTGTCTATGTGTCTAATTCAGTCCGGGCGGGTAGCTGGAATCAACTGGTCTCAGTTCTTTAGATAGAACTCTCCCTGAAGTAGAAAGCGGGGAGAGAAAAATATCCTTTCTCCATGGAAATATCACTCATGCTGTTCCCTTTGCTCGGGGCCTGTGTTCTCCTGAGAGGACCTCCTTCTGGGAAGAAGTGGTTTGTGCAAATGTTGATTCTACTCACTGAGACAGGTCTCCCACCCGCCATTTAAAAATGAATGGCCTTTCTCATAAGAAATTGCTCACTGATGTTTGAACCATCCTCTTGATAACTAGGAATTTGAATTTCTGAACCTGCAGAGCTGATGCCAAGACTCTGGAATAAATGGTGGTCTCACCAAGGTCAAGACGCCCTGTATCTTGACGCAACCGGCTCTTGAGGCACAGGAGGGGCCGCCTCCAGCTGCGTCACATTGTGGCTCCAGACAACGACAGGTGCCCACAGGCCCTGAACCCAGGCCACGTACCTTGTATCCCTGGTTGATGCCATTGATAAACTGCTGAGGTGGAGGGTTCCACAGGAACTGAATGGTGGTGGAGTTCACGGCTTCCGTCTGCACGTTCTGCGGGGGTGCGGTGGGCACTGTGGCAGGGCGGTCATTGACAACAGCAGAACAAATGGCAGGAGGCACCATGGGGAGGAGAGACGGAAAGGAAACCCTTAGCTGCCATCACGCTCACAGGCAATTACTGCACTGAGACTAAGGAAGTGTGATGAATGTTTTGGGAAGCTTACAGTGGCATTACCAAGAAAGAGAATTGGGCTATTTTTCATTTTCTCTTGCAGAATTCTTTAAGGCAGAGGCAGAAAAGTGGACTAGACCATCCTCTCATTCCACAGGTGAGCCTTTCCTGTGGTTCCAAGGCGGACGCAAGCAAAGCTTTCTCTAATTTCTGTTTCAATGAACAGATATTTGAGATCAAAGCAAGGTTTCATCTAGAAATCCTTCCTCAATATATACCACTATGTTTCAAGCTGAATTGTTCCTTACATGGAAAAAAAAACCAAAAATAAACAAACAAACAAAAAAAACAAGCAAATAAAATCAAATCATCACCTTCCTCCCATATACACTGTTGGAGGTGATATTTCTTTTTGTCTGTCAATGGGGACAATCATTTTTTGATTATCCATGGTTTCTCTCTTTTACAGAACAGCTACTGAACCCAATTATATACCCACCAAATGACTGCCTTCGAGGCATGCTAGTGGACACACTTGTGTAACTGTAAGAGGCAGATGCTCTGCAGAGCAGTAAACTGGTGGAGGGCAGGTCCCTGCCTCTGGCCTGGGAGGGCTGGAGGGCCTCATCTGGACTGTGTTTGGGAGGAAGGGTGGCCTGTGAGGGGTAAGGTCTTGAGAAGGGCACTCTCCCCTGGGAGAGCCGTGGGAAAAGGCAAAGTGTTGCCAAGGAGGCTGGTGAGGATGGCTGCACGGGGAGCACGGCTGGATGAGAGGTGGGGGGAAGCGGGGTGCTGACAGTGCACGGGTCTCTCTGGGATTTCCTACCATGCCCAGCAGCGCAGCTAATCACGCATACAGAAGGCAACGGGGGAACTGAAGGCCTTTCAGAAAGGGCAGTGGGCCTGGCTAGCATCTTCAGGATGGGAACCCCGCTGGCCTGCAGAGAGGGGCCAAGCCTTTGGCTGCACCATCAAGGCTTCTACTGGGTGGAAGGAAAGTCCTGGCTCTTCAGGTGCTTGTTCTAAAAGTGAGGCATAGAAGCCTAACGGATCCTATGGATCCAAGCAGAGAAACAAAAACAAGGGTCTTCTTGGCCAGAACACATGGGATCCCATGCGGTTCTGGTGAAAATCGCTACACTCTTCTCGGCTTCCTTCCCCAAAAGCCTGTCTCAGGCAGAGATGAGACAAACATACACTTGGCCAAGCCCCTCAAGTCTTCTCTTCCCAGGCATGTAGGAGGGCCCTCTGTCCCCATCCGCTGCTGGCCATGGCGTGATGCCCCTCAGCCCCCTCTCTAAGTCACCAGGAAACTGCCCTACTTGCCATCCTGTAAAATGCGTGGGTTAAAAATGGACACAGGGCTTGCTGTGCCTGGGATGCTAAGCATTGGAAAGAACGTCACATTCACCTAAGAACAAGAAAAGCTGAACAAAGTACAGAACAATCACTTTTCCTGAGTCCATAAGACAGCTTAGGTTGCATACCAGCCAAGCGGTCGGAAACGCAAGGAGAGATGGGCCTCTCCGAGGGGTCAGGATGGGTCCCACTCACCCGTCACAGAGCGCGGGAGGAGAAGACAATGGAAATTCTGAAATTCACCCCAAATCCTCAGTGAATGGCTGAAGGCTGAATGTGGGCTACGAGAGAGGACGGAAGCTTTGGGAGCTGCAGACACATAGCACCCAGAGGAACAAAGGCGAGAACTACGTGTATTTCGTGGGTGAATTCCACCAAGCATTTGAAGAATAAATTAAACCAATTCTAAAGCACTACCCTGATACCAAAATCAGAAAAAGCCACTGAAGGAAAACTATAGACCAATATCCCTCATGAACTCAAGTTCAAAAAATCCTCAAGAAAATAATTAGAAAATAAAATTCGACAATCTATAACAGTCATAATCTGGCCTGATCAAGTGAGGTGTATCTTATACATGCAAGACTGGCTCAAGATGTGAGTAGCAATCGAAGTAATTCATCACATCAACAGAATAAAGAAGAAAAACTATGAACATATTAATAGATTTAGGAAAAGCATTTGGCAAAATTTAATAACCAATTGTGATTTTTTAAAAACGAAAAAAAAACCCTCTCAGCAAAGCAGGAATTTAAAGGAACATTCTAAATTTTAAAAAGGGCACCTATAAAACGCCTATAGCTAATATCTTATTTCAGCTCTAAAAACATAAAATAGATATGTTTAACAAACGATGTGCAATATCTGTGCACTGAAAATTACAAAACACGAAGGAAACTAAATACTAAGTCAATAGAGAATCATATCACATGAATCCATTGGAAGAAAACGCAGTAAAGAGGTCAATTCTCCCCCAACTGATCAATATAGTGAATGCAATCCCAATCAAAATCACAGCTACACCGCACTCCAGCCTGGGTGACAGAGCAAGACCCGGTCTCAAAAAAAAAAAAAAAAAACAAAAAAAAAACACAAACAAAAAAAACAAAACCAAAACCACAGCTAGATATTTCTTAGACATTGAAAAGGTGATTCTAAAATTTATATGGAAAAACAAGGTAAGAATAGTCAAAGCAAGTCTGAAAAAAAATTGGACAACCTTTACTGTATGATTTCAAAACTAGAAATCAATAGTAATTAAAACAGGGTGTGTTACTGGAGAAGGGGTGGACATATTGATCAGTGACAGAGAAGACAGGCAAGAAATTACACATGTATCACTGGTTTTCAACAAAAGCACAAAGAAAAGACAGTGATTTCAACAAATGGTTCTGGAAATATTAGATATTCATTCACAAAATAAGACAAAACCTGGATCTATACCTCATACCATTTATAAAACCTAACTCAAAATGGATCAGAGGCATAAAGGTAAACCTATAATTATTATACTTTAGGAAAAATAGTTGTGACACCTGGTTAGGCAAACATTTCTGAGATACAATACCAAGGACATAATCCATAAAAGAAAAAGAAATAAAACTGACTTCATGATAGACATCTGTTAAGAACATGAAAAGACAGGCCACAGACTAGGAGACAATAAGTGTAAGACAGATATCCAATAAAGCATGTTTATCCAGGCCGGGAGTTATGGCTCATGGCTCATAGCTGGAATGCTAGAACTTTGGGAGGTTGAGACAGGAGGATCGCTTGAGGCCAGCCTGGGCAACACAGTGAGACAAAGAATTACAAAATTTTTTAAAAAATTAGCTGGGTGTGGTAGTGCGTGCCTATAGTCCCTGCTACTTGGGAGGCTGAGGCAGGAGGATCCCTTGAGCCCAGGAGTGTGAGGCTGCAGTGAGCAACCAAGTAAGACTTTGTCTCTTAAAAAAAAAAGGAAAAGAACAAAAACTTACTATTCAGAAAATATAAAGAATTTTCAAAATTCAACTATAAGAAAACCAAAAATGTGCACAAAAAGAATAGTTACTTCACCAAAGCCAAAAGAACGACAGGAAATCTGTGAGCGAAGAGAGTCTCACCATCCCATTTACCGTGATGGGATGCCCTGGACCCCTGTTCGAAGGACTCAAACAACACAAACCGACAGCAGTAACAACCCGTGTCGGTGAAGATGTGGAGCGCCCGAGACCCTTGTGGTATGAGATGAGGATGCCCGTGGCACGGCCACCTGGTGGGACCGTTTGGTGGTTTCTTACGAAGTTAAGCATGTGCGAGCCATGTGACCTGACAATCCTGCCCCTGGGTAACTGTGCACAAGAGATGTAAAAGTTCACATAAAAAATCTATATGAAGCGGGGCATAGTGACTCACACTTGTAATCCCAGCATATTTGGAGGCTGAGGTGGGAGGATCGCTTGAGCCCAGGAGGTTGAAACCAGTCTGGGTAACATAGCGAGACCCCATCTCTACAAAAAAATAAAAATGAAAAAAGTAGCTGGGCGTCACGGTGCACACCTATAGTCCCAGCTACTTGGGAGGCTGAGGTGGGGGGATCACTAGAGCTCAGGAGGTTGAGGCTGCACTGAGCTGTGATTACACCACTGCACTCCAGCCTGGGCAATGGAGTGAGACCCTGTCTCTAACTAACTAACTAACTAACTAACTAACTAACTAACTAACTAAATGTGATATTCATAGCAGCTTTAATAATCACCCCAAATTGCAAACATCCTAGATGTTTTTAAACTAATGGATAGGAAACAAACTGTAGTGTGTCCATGGAATGGGACGCTGCTCAGTAGTAGAAGAGGACAAAATACTCATACACATGAACACAGGTGAATCTCAAATGCATGACACTAAGGGAAGGAAGCCAGATTCCGAAGACTGCACACTGCACGCTGTATTTATATGACGTTCTGAACTAGGCAAAGATAGAAGAAGAGAAAACAGCAGTGTTTGCCAAGCGCTGGGGCAGGGGTAAAGGGGTGAATATAAAAGCACAAAGACTTTTGAAGGAGGTGACAGAAATAGTCATATCTCCATTATGCTGGTGAATATGGGCTAAAGATGTTTGTGAAAATGTATATATAACTGTACACTAGAAAGGGTGAGTTTTACTGTATGTAAATTATGAAACCACAATAAATCTCACTTTTCAAACATGCTGCAGGCAGGGCATGGTGACTGATGCCTGTAATCCCTACACTTTGGGAGTCTGGTGTGGGAGGATCGCTTGAGACCAGGAGTTTGAGACCAGCCTGGGCAACAGGGTGAGACTCTGTCTCTACAAAAGTAAAAAATCAGCCAGGCATGGTGGTGTGCACCTGTAGTTCTAGCTACTTGGGAGGCTGAGGTGGGAGGATGGTTTAAGCCCAGGAGTTTGAGGTTATGGTGAGCTATGATCCTGCCACTGCACTCCAAGCAACAGAGTAAGGCCCCGTTCCTAAAAAAATAAAGCAAAGCAAAATGCTGCATATTCTTTGATACTTTTCCCATGAAGGTGTGTTGTCTGTGTCTGAAACCCTTCAATGTAGGCTCTGAGACTGCTTGACCAATATAATATGACCCAGGTCCTAAGAAACCAGCAGCTTCTGCTGCTTGCCGGGAGCCCTGAGCAGCCATAGGAGTGTAGGGATCCTGAGGCTGCAGGCTGGTGAGGCCAGGGGCAGCTGCCCCAGTGGACAGCCCAGGGAGCCAGCCTTCCCGCCTTCCTAGCCACAGCGCCAACATGTGCATGAAACCATCTTCTCAACTGAATGAGAGGCACAGACAGTCACATATCCAAGCCCTGTTCCAACTCCTGACCCGCAAAATCATGACATATAAACAGGTGTTGCTTTTAATCTCCAAGTTTTGGGATAGTCAGTCAGGCAGCAATAGATGACTAGAACAATCTCTGCTGAAAGAAAGAAAAGGAAACAAAAGAAGAGAAAGGAGAAAAAGGAAGAAAAGGGAAAAGAAAGAATAAACATCAGGAGCTACTGGGAAAAGACCAACATTTGTTATGACGTTTTCTCTTAGAACCTACAACCTGTGGGGTTGAGGAAGGCATCTCATTCTCGGTAGGTTTAGCTCCGGGATTTCACGAAGCCCAATTACTGACTCTGGAATGCCAGAATACCAAATATCAAATGTTGTTAAATTCTCTAAAATAAGGCTACAAGGATCATATGCAAGAAAAAAATTTGCATAATTTAAATGAGTAGCTGTCTCCTGCAGATTCAAGAGGACCTCTGTACCTTTGATTGGCTGCAGCACAATCCTCACACCAAGTTCTGGTCCAGTATCCTGGAGGCAGTGCCTCTGCAGGGCACACCATGGTTACAGAGAAACAAACTCCTAACTGAGTTCACCCATTTACCAAGGCATTTTCCCCTCGCTTCTCATTATGTGGGCTACCTCAAATCACGAGCTCTCACACTCACTCTACCCCAGAGCCCTGGCTGTGACACTCACTCTATCTGGGCCCCTGGCTGTGACACTCACTCTATCTGGGCCCCTGGCTGTGACACTCACTCTACCTGAGTCCCTGGCTGTGACACTCACTCTATCTGGGCCCCTGGCTGTGACACTCAATCTATCTGGGTCACTGGCTGTGACACTCACTCTACCTGGGTCCCTGGCTGTGACACTCACTCTACCTCAGCCCCTGGCTGTGACACTCACTCTATCTGGGTCCCTGGCTGTGACACTCACTCTACCTGGGCCCCTGGCTGTGACACTCACTCTACCTGGGTCCATGACTGTGACACTCACTCTACCTGGGCCCCTGGCTGTGACACGCACTCTACCTGAGTCCCTGACTGTGACACTCACTCTACCTGGGTCCCCTGGTGTCTGATTCGGAGCCTGACCTGTGGGCACACACTCTCCTTTCCCAGTCACAGGCCAAGGGAGGTTCTAAAGCCTCAGTTTCCTCTCTCTCAATACCTTAAGTTTAATTCAAAAAATCACCAAGCTTGCTTTTATTCCCAGGTCTTCGGCTTCTCTTTGTCTTGATTATTGCCATCAGAAATGACTCATGAATTTGTGGACAATGGAATTAAAAATGCCCTCAAGTGAGAAAGAGTTACAGCCAGCAAATCCTTCTTGACAGTGTTGAAAATAAAAGAGTGGTTATGGCTGGAAAGGTCTTAATTATTGAGGGTTACATAACCCTGCCCCTTCTTAAGACAAAGACAAGGGCTTAGTCCAACTATCCTGCAGAAAAGTGAAGGCAAAAGGGGTTTCTGGTGTGCAGCGTGGCCTCCTGCTGCTCAGACTAAGCCTCAAGGGACACTTCTTCCCTGGATGATTAGCATTAGGCTCTTGCTGTGCCTCCAGTGGCAGGCCTGGAGGCAGGCTGGTAACGTGACAGGTGTTATGCTCCTTTCTGGTTTTCATTGAGCAGAAAAATATCTTTTCACTGGATAATTCCCCCCACCTGAGCACCCGCCTGAGCAGGCTCATTCAACTCTGTCTTGATGCTCATAGCCAATGACAAGGTGTTCTGTCCTGAAGCCCCCGACACTCTGGGAATAATCACAGGTGAAAGGAGAAACCAGAAGAGCAGTTTCAGGCACTAGGGGTTTTATTTGTCATGGAAATGTGTGAAACCTGGATCAGAGAGTAGCCGTTTCTTCTACCTGAAGAGGGGATTGCCGGGAGTGGGTAGGGAAGGAGGCAGGACAGTGCAGTGGTCTCTCACTGTGCCTCGGATGGGTTACACAGGGGCCCAGAGACACTGATGTCTGTTAGTCTTCATAGCCATAAACCACTGTTTACAGCCATTCAAAAATTTGCAACTGTCAGCTGGACACGGTGGCTCACGCCTGTAATCCCAGCACTTTGGGAGGTTGCAGTGGGTGAATCATGAGGTCAAGAGATAGAGACCATCCTGGCCAACATGGTGAAACCCTATCTCTACTAAAAACACAAAAATTAGCTGGGCATGGTGACGCACACCTGTAGTCCCAGCTACTCAGGAGGTTGAGGCAGGAGTATCACTTGAACCTGGGAGATGGAGGTTGCAGTGAGCCGAGATCGCATCACTGCACTCCAGCCTGGTGACAGAGTGAGACTCTGTCTAAAAAAAGAAAAAACAATTGCAACTGTTGAAATTACATTTCATGCTGTTTTCACTATACATATGCTGTGTTTTCACTATACACATGCATTGCACATTACTCAGTGAAAGAAGTCATTGTGGAAAAGCCATGTGTTGTGTGATTCCAACTATATATGGCATTTTGGAAAAGGTCAAACTATGGAGACAGTAGAAAGACCAGTGGCTGCTGGGGGTTGGCAGTCAGGAGGGGTGAACAGGAGGAGCATGGGGGTTTTGAGGGCAAGGAAACACTTCTGTAGGCTATAATGGGGGATACACGTCACCATATGCTTCTCAAAGCCCATAGAATGCACAGTGCCAAGCGTGAACCCTAATGTAAACTATGGATTTTGGGTAATGATGTATCAAGTTAGGTTCACTGATCATAAGAAATGTACCACTCTGGTGGGGGATGCTGATAATGGGAGAGGCTTTGTACATCTTGGGCAGGGAGTACATCAAAATTCTTTGAACTTTCTACTCAATTGTTCTATGAATCTGAAAGTACTCCAAAAAAATAAAATATAAATAAAAAAGAAAAGTAAAACAAAACTAAGCATGTGGTTCCTGTAAACTTTCTGAATCTGGTAACTCTCTTGAGAGGATCTGCTGCAGGGAGGCACAGGGTGGCTGAACCACACTCCACTTCCCTGACACCTCCACAGACCCCTCTTATCAAGCTGTTTTATTTCACTTGCAGGTTGCTTCTCATCTGTGAATTTGTCTGTACCAGGCACAGGACCAACTGATACAGGGGCTATAAAGAAATTATTTAGGCAGATAGTGAGGGTAAAACAGTCTCTGGCAAGGCTTCCCTTTTAATAAAAAGCAGCTCCCAAATAATTTCTTTTCTAACAAAGAGCAGCCTGAAAAATTGAGCTGCAGACACAGATAAGCAAGCTAGAAGCTTGCACGGGTGAATGCCGGCAGCTGTGCCAACAGAAAAGGGCTACCTGAGGGCCAGACACGTTCAACATGGAGGCTCCATCTTCCCTTTTCTTTGTCACCATGTGTACGGTAAAAGCACAGGCAACAAGGCACCAGCCAGGGAGATAACCCATCTGCATAATAAAAGATTAGGGTGGGGGTGGCTAGATTTTTGCATGCTATGCAAATGGTACATCTAGTCCTAACCAGTTTTTTGTGCCTTATGCAAATGGCACACCTGGTCTGACCAATCTTTCATGCCCTATGTAAATCAGACATTGCCTCCTCTAGCTCATCTGTAAAATCCTTTGCATTTTGTGGCAGACTGGAAAAACCCACTCTGGACCCCTCTGCAGGAGAGAGCTCTTCTGTCTTTCGCCTATTAAACCTCCACTTTTAACCTCACTCCTTGTGTGTCTGCATCCTTGATTTCCTCAGTGTGAGACAACAAACTTTGGGTATTATCCTAGACAATGATGCCGCTTCACAATGTGGTTCGACTTGTGTGTAAGTAGGTTGTGAGTTGTTTTTCACTTGCCATGGACCCCCATGTTGAAGGCCATGTACCCTGAGCACACCCAGATGAACCAAGTGTGCAACCACAGTGGGGGAACCTAAGTGCTCAGGCAGAAGAGCAGGGACTGAATTAAGAAACGGACACTGCAAAGCTGGAGCCAGGATCCAATCAGATCGAGCTCTGTTATTACCCCACTGCAAGATCCAATCAGATCACGCCTCATTATTTTATGCTTATAAAGCCCGGCACAGCCCCCAGCATGGGGAGATGGATTTGAGTCTTTCCTCCTGCTCCTCGCCAGCTGACTTGCAATAAAGCTTTCTTGCTGCAAAAACCCAGTGCTTCAGCATCTTCCTCTCATGCAGGGGCAAACGAACCCAGTTTGGTTCAGTAACATGCTCAGCATGTGGGGGCACTTCTTATTCAATTAATTTACTAGTATTTTTACCTATGTGACTAAGTGAAATGTATGATTATGTTTACAATTATTATCTGGTATTAGGTGTTCCTTATTAAAATAAAAACGATTTTTAAAATTTTCTTCCCCGCTACCCCCTTCCCTTTGTTCCTGGCTAGTGATGATGTAAATTCAGCAAGATCTGATTTTTGATGGAATCTCAAAATAAATTACTGTTTTTACACATTTTTAAAGATGTTACAATAAGTTACATAATCAAATCAACTCAGTAAAGAGGACTGTAGGGTTTTATAGCTTCAAATAAGTGACTTTTCAAAATATTTTGGATCAGAGATGACATCACTGACATTTATATTCATGAGTTTTTCAGAACTTTAATTGTCCAATCAAATAAAAAGGAATGTCAATGTTGCTTATTTTGCTTAATGCAAGCTTTGTTTTTTGAATTTTTCAACTTGGTTTATTTTGAAACATTCTTGAGGTTGTATGCAATCAAAACTTTTTGAAAAGTTAATTTTTGAAGCCATTAAGACCTACAGGCCACTTTATATACCTTTATATTTAAATACATGCATGTTTAGTAAAATTACTTATGTTGATATTTTTAATACTACTGCATATTTATGGAGATATTTTCCCATCATAATAAGAAACGTTTTTTAATTAAAGAAAGTCATCAAGTGCACCAAGTAGAGTAGTAAAAAAAGTTGCTACTCAGGAAATTATAATGAAAATGATCTCAAACTCAGATTTGCATTTTCCAATAATCCTGTCTTCTTCTGTCTCAATGTCGTATTTAATGAAAAAGGAATCAGAAGATGCAATGATGTCAGGCAAATTATGCCAGCACCTTTCCCTAAAGCATTGATCTCACACAGAAAAAGATCAGAACTGAGAAAATGGTCTGCAGTTACACAGTAAGAAGCGGGAGTATTTATGAGTGGGCCACAACTGTATCAGACTGAGTACAAGAAGCTAGTTACAATGTCCTGCATTTAACAGTCAAAGCCAAAATTCCTCCTGTAATTGCAGAATCTCTCATTTTGCCAGGGTGCATTAGAAACTGTCAGCAACATGTTTGGGACCAATGAAGCACAGGAAATAAGAAAAGTACCACTTTCGAATAATACCGTTAGAAGATGCATGGATGACAGGTCAAATGACCCAGAGACACCCAGTCTAGAAGATTATTACATCAAACAAGCTTCCACTGAAGATTGATAAGTGCTGATGTGAGTAACGGCACTTGGTGTATGGCATGAGTTTGAATCCCTCAAAATCAATGCTTTGAACATTATTTATGGTACAAAAAAAAAAAAATTACCTGTCTTCAATTGTTTGCCCCAGTCATAGACTCTGGGCATGAACAGTTTGGAGTTTAAGTTTCATTAGGACTCATTAGAGACATCTGCCAGGAAGTGGGGAGACCAGGACTGGGCAGAAGGAGAAGTTGTTCTATAGGATAGGACGGCAGTAGCTGAGGCCTCGGTTGATTCTCTGGGGAGCTCTGGCATTAGAGGTGTCTTAAGCTGTCCTCAACTGATGCAAGGGGACTGGGCTTTCCTGTGGCCATGGCAGCCAGCCATTAGCCACAGGAGGACCCATGGGAGGGGTGTCACCTTGGTCAGGCAGTTCTCTGTGAAGGTCACAGCTGTGAGCTGGGCAGCCTATGTGCCAGCACTGGGGACAGCTGTGTCACCCTAAAGAACCAACCTGCGTGGCAGCACTACAGTATCTATCGTACACCAGACAAGCTGCTGGGAATGCAGTGGTCAAAGCTTACACAAACACTTTGGAATATATAATAGAGAAAAAAACTAAAAGTTTTGGATACCAATGATGGTAAAAAGGTATAAACAATTTATAGCAAAATTCAATCTGAAGAGCCTTGGAATCAAGAAATCCATTGTTGTATTCGCAGAGAAGGTCTCTAGGTAAAACACGGCCTATAGAACTGTATTCCTCATTAAGTGATGTTATCAGAATAGCAAATCTAATAAAATCCAAGATGCTATGGTCCCACTTGCTTCTTGCTTTGTGAAAAATATGGAATCAGAATGTCATTTTTGACAAAAGAAGTTATTTTATTTTTATTTTTATTTTAGCGATCTGGTCTTGCACTGTCGCCCAGGCTGAGATGCAATGGTTCAATCATGGCCCATTGCAGCAGCCTCAACCTCCCAGGCTCAGGCGATCCTCCCAACTCAGCCTTCCGAGTAGCTGCACATACAGGTGAGTCATCACACTCAGCTAATTTTTTGCATTTTTTGTAGAGATGGGTCTCACTATGTGGCCCAAGCTGGTCTCAAGCCCTTGGCTTCAAGTGATCCTCCCACTGCAACCTCCCAAAGTGTTGGGATTACAGGTAATGAGCCACCATGCCTGTCCCAAGAATTTCTTTTGAGAGATTCAGACTCGCGTTACACATCAAGTGCTGTTACTAACATCAGTTCTCCTGGTGCACAGTGGAAGCTTGTTTGATTTAATGATCTAGATGAAGTTCATCTCTGGTCATCTGACCTGTCATCTTCAAACAATATTATTCAAAAGTGGAAACTTTTAAATTTCCTATTGCAATTTCAAATTGACATGCATTGGCTGTCCAAAGAGTTTTGCAAGAATCTGTGAACAATGCATCATTATTATCATCGTTGTTGTTGTTATTACTTTTGGTGAAGGGGTCTCATTTTGAAGATTGGTTAAAGCAGAGGTTATTGGTATCAAAAATGGCCTCTTAAATGACATTTTTGAGCACCTGAGTGAATGCAACAGACCGCTGCAAGAGCCTGTGAAAAGCATACGATCTTAGTTCAGGCTGCTATAACAAAAATATCATAGACTGTGTAGCACATAAACAACAAACATTTATTTCTCACAGTTCTGCAAGCTGGGATGGCCAAGATTGAGGCAGATTCAGTGCCTGGTGAGGACCTATTTTCTTAGAGATGGTGCCTTCTAACTGTAATCTCACATGACAGAAGGGACTAGCTAGCTCTCAGAGGTCTCTTTCATAAGGGCGCTAAACCCAACCAGCCCTCCAAATCTCATCATCCCCCTCAAAGGCACTATCTACTAACACCATCACCTGGGGACTATAATTTTAACATACATTTTGGAGGGACACTAATATTTAGATCATGGCATATACTAACATGTACGTGTAAAATGTATGGGTTCAAAGCAAAATTTCAACTACATTATGGTGTCAAAAACTGTGAGACATGATCAATTTTATAATCCTAAGGAAGTCAGTGTTTAAGCACTAAAGAAAAATAATTAAGACTGGTAGAGCGGCATCCATGTAGGTAGGTCTACAGAAATGCCCATTATTTTGAAATACCTGATACTAAAAACATTTGATCAGATTCCAAATCCATTCACATGATCACAAAACCCTTCATTACTTTTGTCAAAGAAATAAAATGAAGAACTGTTGACATAAAGAAACACTGTACCCTTATAGTATAATTTAAAGAGACTTAATTATCTGAATTCTAGTTAATGATAAGAAAAAAATTTCTCTCAACTTAGGAAAAAGCAATAAATAATTCCCAGTAATTGTCCTTCCTACTTGGGCAAAGGCTTTCTTGTCAATTGCGGCATTCAAATATTTGAAGAGGTTATCATTAAAAGTCTTGAATGAGGCGGGGAGCAAGATGGCCCAATAGGAACAGTTCCAGCCTCCAGCTCCCAGCGCGAGCGACACATAAGACGGGCGATTTCTGCATTTTCAACTGAGGTACCGGGTTCATCTCACTGGGGAGTACCAGACAATCGGTGCTGGTCAGCTGGTGCAGTCTGACCAGCGAGAGCTGAAACAGAGCAAGGCATCACCTCACCTGGGAAGTGCAAGGGGGAAGGTAATCCCTTTTCCTAGCCAAGGGAAACTGAGACACACAACACCTGGAAAATCGGGTAACTCCCACCCTAATACTGTGCTTTACCAAGGGTCTTAGCAAACGGCACACCAGGAGATTATATCCCACACCTGGCCCAGAAGGTCCCATGCCCACGGAGCCTCCCTCATTGCTAGCACAGCAGTCTGAGATCTAACTGCAAAGTGGCAGCAAGACTGGGGAAGGGGCACCCGCCATTGCTGAGGCTTAAGTAGGTAAACAAAGCCTGGGGGAAGCTTGAACTGGGTGGAGCTCACCTCAGCTCAAGGAGGCCTGCCTGTCTCTGTACTCTCCACTTCTGGGTGGAGTCTGACAGCTGTCTGACAGCTTTGAAGAGAGCAGTGGATCTCCCAGCACGGAGGTTGAGATCTGAGAACAGATAGACTGCCTGCTCAAGTGGGTCCCTGACCCGAGTAGCCTAACTGGGAGACATCCCCCACTAGGTGCAGATCGACACCTCACATGGTGGGGTACACCCCTGAGACGAAGCTTTCAGAGCAAGAATCAGACAGCAGCACTCACTATTCAGCAATATTCTATCTTCTGCAGCCTCTGCTGCTGATACCCAGGCAAACAGGGTCTGGAGTGGACCTCAAGCAATCTCCAACTGACCTACAGGTGAGGGTCCTGACTGTTAGAAGGAAAACTAACAAACAGAAAGGACACCCGCACCAAAACCCCATCAGTACATCACCAGCATCGAAGACCAAAGGCAGATAAAACCACAAAGATGGGGAAAAAGCAGGGCAGAAAAGCTAGAAATTCAAAAAATCAGAGTGCATCTCCCCCTCCAAAGGAATGCAGCTCATTGCCAGCAACGGATCAAAGCTGGGCAGAGAATGACTTTGATGAGTTGAGAGGAGAAGGCTTCAGTCAATCAAACTTCTCAGAGCTAAAGGAGAAACTATGTACCCAGCGCAAAGAAACTAAAAATCTTGAAAAAAGAATGGAAGAATGGATAACTAGAATAATCAATGCAGAGAAGGCCATAAACAAACTGACAGAGATAAAAACCATGACATGAGAAATATGTGACAAATGCACAAGCTTCAGTAACTGACTCGATCAACTGGAAGAAAGAATATCAATGATTGAAGATCAAATGAATGAAATGAAGCGAGAAGAGAAGTCTAGAGAAAAAAAAGGAAAAAGAAATGAACAAAGCCTCCAAGAAATATGGGATTATGTGAAAAGATCAAATCTACGTCTGATTGGTGTGCCTGAAAGTGAGGGGGAAAATGGAACCAAGTTGGAAAACACTCTTCAGGATATCATCCAGGAGAACTTCCCCAACCTAGTAAGGCAAGCCAACATTCAAATTCAGGAAATACAAAGAATGCCACAAAGATACTCCTTGAGAAGAGCAACTCCAAGACACATAATTGTCAGATTCACCAAAGTTGAAATGAAGGAAAAAATGTTAAGGGCAGCCAGAGAGAAAGGTCAGGTTACCCACAAAGGGAAGCCCATCAGACTAATAGCAGATCTCTTGGCAGAAACTCTACAAGCCAGAAGAGAGTGGGGGGCAATATTCAACATTCTTAAAGAAAAGAATTTTCAACCCAGAATTTCATATCCAGCCAAACTAAGTTTCATCAGTGAAGGAGAAATAAAACCCTTTACAGACAAGCAAATGCTTAGAGATTTTGCCACCACCAGGCCTGCCCTACAAGAGATCCTGAAGGAAGCACTAAACATGGAAAGGAACAACCGGTGCCAGCCATTGCAAAAACATGCCAAAATGTAAAGACCCTCGATGCCAGGAAGAAACTGCATCAACTAATGAGCAAAATAACCAGCTAATATCACAATGACAGGATCAAGTTCACATATAACAATATTAACCTTAAATGTAAATGGACTAAATGGTCCAATTAAAAGACATACACTGGCAAATTGGATAAAGAGTCAAGACCCATCAGTTTGCTGTATTCAGGAGACCCATCTCACATGCAGAGATACACATAGACTCAAAATAAAGGGATGGAGGAAGATCTACCAAGCAACTGGAGAACAAAAAAAAAAGCAGGGGTTGCTATCCTAGTCTCTGATAAAACAGACTTTAAAC
Source organism: Theropithecus gelada (assembly GCF_003255815.1). Taxonomy (NCBI): domain Eukaryota; kingdom Metazoa; phylum Chordata; class Mammalia; order Primates; family Cercopithecidae; genus Theropithecus; species Theropithecus gelada. The sequence goes on along the minus strand of NC_037670.1, from coordinate 53,316,412 downwards.
TATCAAAGATCAAAAGAGACAAAGAAGGCCATTACATAATGGTAAAGGGATCAATTCAACAGGAAGAGCTAACTATCCTAAATATATATGTGCCAACACAGGAGCACCCAGATTCATAAAGCAAGTCCTTAGAGACTTACAAAGAGACTTAAACTCCTATACAATAATAATGGGAGACTTCAACACTCCACTGTCAACATTAGACAGATCAACGAGACAGAAAGTTAACAAGGATATCCAGGAATTGAACTCAACTCTGCACCAAGCGGACCTCACCAGGCACTGAATCTGCCTCAGTCTTGGCCATCCCAGCTTGCAGAACTGTGAGAAATAAATGTTTGTTGTTTATGTGCTACACAGTCTATGATATTTTTGTTATAGCAGCCTGAACTAAGATCGTATGCTTTTAGCAATCTACTCATCTGACAAAGGGCTAATATCCAGAATCTACAAAGAACTCAAACAAATTTACAAGAAAAAAACAAACAACCCCATCAAAAAGTGGGCAAAGAATATGAACAGACATTTCTCAAAAGAAGACACGCATACAGCCAACAGATACATGAAAAAATGCTCGTCATCACTGGCCATCAGAGAAATGCAAATCAAAACCACAATGAGATACCATCTCACATCAGTTAGAATAGCAATCATTAAAAAGTCAGGAAACAACAGGTGCTGGAGAGGATGTGGAGAAATAGGAACACTTTTACACTGTTGGTGGGATTGTAAACTGTTCAACCATTGTAGAAAACAGTATGGTGATTCCTCAAGGATCTAGAACTAGAAATACCATATGACCCAGCCATCCCATTACTGGGTCTATACCCAAAGGATTATAAATCATGCTGCTATAAAGACACATGCACATGTATGTTTATTGCAGCACTATTCACAATAGCAAAGACTTGGAATCAACCCAAATGTCCATCAGTGACAGACTGGATTAAGAAAATGTGGCACATATACACCATGGAATACTATGCAGCCATAAAAAAGGATGAGTTTGTGTCCTTTGTAGGGACATGGATGCAGCTGGAAACCATCATTCTCAGCAAACTATCGCAAGAACAGAAAACCAAACACCGTATGTTCTCACTCATAGGTGGGAATTGAACAATGAGGTCACTTGGACTCTGGTAGAGGAACATCACACACCGGGGCCTATTATGGGGAGGGGGGAGGGGGGAGGGGGGAGGGACTGCATTGGGAGTTATACCTGATGTAAATGATGAGTTGATGGGTGCTGACGAGTTGATGGGTGCAGCACACCAACATGGTACAAGTATACATATGTAACAAACCTGCATGTTGTGCATATGTACCCTAGAACTTAAAGTATAATAAAAAAAAAAAAAAGAAAAAGAAAAAAAAAAAGTCTTGAATGAAGTCACCACAAGAATAAAACCAGATGTAGAAAATGTTATGTTCACCAATAAAGTTCAAGTTTCTTACTAAAAATCTTAAAAGAGATTTTTGATTTGGAAGTTTCATACAAATTCAGTACTGGATAGTTATGGATTGAAATGTATTTGAAGCATTTCAGTCCACTGCAGTTATTATCATTATGAATTTGTAAACTTTCCCATCTTTAACTAGCAGGAGCCTCTTCAGGTTGGCCTAAGAGTCTTTTTGACAAGCCCACGTTGATAGCTGATAGCGTAGTATCTTTGCTTTTTGGAATGATGAGATGTTCCATCTTATACATTATCTGCTTCTGACCTGCAATCATGTATTTATACAAGAAACTTGCTTATTTTTCTGTTACTAGGAAGCTCAGTGCCACTAGGTTAAGTCTTATTTCCAGGCCTTTTTACATGTAATCCTTTTTTTTAAAAAAAGTAAAATCATTATAGTCCCAATTCAGATTTAAAGTTAAGACTAGGCTGAAAACCTCAGTTCCCAAAGACATCAACATAATCACTTAGTTGCTTTAGCCCCACAAAAATTCCAACTGTCTTAAAGACATAAATCTGCCATGCCACTCCCACCAACACTCTGACAGCTGAAAACAGTTGAAAACCTTATTTTCTTTGTCCTTAAGAGTACATCCCACTAGGATGTACAGTGAAAGTTCCATCTTTCAAAGTTACGTGAAATAGTTACTTTCCATATTGTTATGCCAGCAACTCAGTATACAGTTCTGTCCCTGTGCTTAACGTTGCCTTCCATTTTCTAGAATTTCTTTTCCAAAGGCTTAAAAATTAATTTAGTGCTGGCTGAGCATGGTGGCTCATGCCTGTAATCCCAGCACTTTGAGAGGCCAAGGTGGATGGATTGCTTGAGGTCAGGAGTTCAAGACCAGCGCCACCAACATGGTGAAACCCCATCTCTACTAAAGATACAAAAAAAAAAAAAAAAAAAAAAAAAAGCTGGGCATGGTGATGCGTGCCTGTAATCCCAGCTACTCGGGAGGCTGAGGCAGGAGAATCACTTGAACCCAGGAGGCAGAGGCTGCAGTGAGCCGAGATCGTGCTGCTGCACTCCAACCTGGGCAACACAGCAAGACTCCATCTCAAAAAAAAAATTAATTTAGTGTCACGAATAGATAAAATATATTTACATGCTTTCAAAGCCAATTCTATAAGCAAATATATTCAGAGAATCCTGATTTCGATTTCGGTACCTTCTTTTTCCCTATAGCTCTAGTTCTCAAACTCGTCCTCTTCTTTGCTATGATACATAATATGCCATCGTGTGGATATACCATGGTCTACTCAGTCGGTCTCTTAATGATGGGCATTTTGGTAGATTCCAGTCTTTTGCTATAACAAATGGTGTTGCAGTGAATCTTCTTCTACCTGTCTCTTTTCATTTGTCTGCAAGTTCATTTCCGGAATAAATTTCTACAAGTCGAGTTCGTGAGTCAGAAGGTAAACAGGTTAACTAGTTACTGCTGAATTGTCTCCCTTTAGGGGCTGCATCAGTTTGTGTTTTAAATAAAAAAGAAGGAGAAACATTTTTAAATGCCGAAGATAATTTTCATTTTGAAATATTTCAAATTTACAAACAATTTTGAATTGTATAAAGACATTAAAAAAAAACCAAAAAACAAAAACTGACAGTGAGCTGCTAATGTGAGCCCCATCCCCGCCAAATACTGGAGTATGTACTTCCAAGGACACTCACCAGGTAACCACGATATGGCCATCAAAACCAGGATGTCGGCATTGACACATCACTGCCATCTAATCTACAGTTTCTCCTGTTTCCCCACAATGTCTTCTGTGGTGACAGAATCCCATTTCCATCATATGTTACATTTAGGAATCATGTCTCTTTCATCTTCTTCAATCTGGAGTAGTTCTTGAATTTCACGACCTTGTCACTTTTGGAGGCTGCAGTCCGATTTCTTGTGCAATAAGTTCATAGTTTGAGTCCATCTGATGTTTCTTTTTAACTCGATTCAGGCTTGCATCGTAAGCAGGAAAAGCACAGAGGCGAGGCTGTGTTCTTGTCATCGCATCCTATCCAGTGGTACACAGTTCTGATGTGCCCCATTACTGGGGATGTTAACTGCACCCACTCCCTGCCAGGTTTCTCCAGGGTCAAGTTACTCTCTTTTTTTCCTTTGTGATGTACACTTACTTTGTGAGGAGTATATCCTGTTCCTCATCAAACTTCTCCCACTAATTCTAGCACCCATTGATTGATGTGTTTGGATTGAATAAATTAGGGGTTGTATCATTGCATTCCTAGCAGCAATGAATGACGGTGCCTCTTCCCCCTGCCCTGAGCCTCATCAGAGTATTGTCAAACTTCTGAATTTTTATCATATTGATCTGTAAGCAATAGTGTCTCTGTGTACCCTCAGTTTTTATGTGTTATGTGGACAAGGCTGAGCATGTTCTCCTGTGGCTGTGGGCCATGTGCACTTCTGTGAACTCTTGTTTCATATAGCTTGCCCATTTTTCTTCCAATTTTCTTTTTCTTCTCTGTTTTAGAAGCTCTTAATATACAGATATTAACCATTTCTCTGGGATATAAACTGCAAGTATTTCCCCCAATCTGCCATTTATCTTGTTTTCCTTTGCCCATTCTGTTTTTTGCATATGGGATATTTTAGCTTTTTAAAACTGGTAAATAGTCATCAATCTTTTCATTATTGCTTCTAGATTTTGAGTCATCGTTAGACAAGTTTTCCCCATGTTCAGGTTAGAGAGACTAAAACTAGTGTTTTATTCTAGTACTTGTATAGTTTCATATTTTTAATATTGGTTTTTAATAGTGATATCTCTGATCCACTTGGAATGTATCCTTGTATATGGCGGTAGGGAATGGATATGGTTTTGTATTTTTTCCATAGAGGTATTCACTTATTTCAATAATGCTTATCAAAAGGTCTATTTATTCAGTTATTCAAGATGCCCTCTTATTATACACTAAATTTCCATATCTAATGGGGTCCATTTCTGGGCTTTCTGTTCTGTTCCGTGCATCTTCTAGTCATCCACCAACAGACACACCATTTTAGTTATAGAGCTTTACAGTATGTTTTAATACCTAAAGGAGACTAGTCCACCCTCATTACTTTTATTTCAGAAGTTTCCTGGATACTTTTGCTCATTCATTTTTATGAATGAATTTTAAATTAACTTTTCTAACTCTAGAAAAAAATCTGATATATTTTATTGGGGATCATGTGACAATTCTAAATTCACACAAGGAGCACTAACTTCTCTGTGATGTTGAGTCTTCCTGTTCAAGAACATGGTCCATTTGTTTACACCTTCTCTAGTAACTTTCAGGAGCATTTGTAGTTTTCTTCATATGTGTTTGATATATCTTAAGTTTATCCCCAGCTTTCTTTTCTTTTCTAATGTTATTCTACTATTGTAAATGGTATCTTCTCTCTGATTACAACTTCAAGCTGTTTTGTTTGTGCATATGATGTCGGTTTGTTTTTACATGCTGATTTTATAGCCTGCTGGTTTGCCAAATTCTTTATTGTTCGTAGTATTTTCTAGATACCAAATATTATTATTTGCAAATACAGATTGTTTAATCACTTCCTTTTTGGGCTTTATACCTCACCTTGCTTTCTCTTGTCTATGGCTGTGGCAAATCTGTCAATTTCAATAATAAAGAGCAGAGGAGACTGTGGACTACCTAATGCTTCTGCCTTCAGCAGGGATGCCTGTAGGGTTTCACAGTCAAGTAGATGGGGAATGCAGATTTGGGGGTTTGAGGTACACGTACAGTTTACCATATTGAATAAATGTCAATACATTTCCATTTTATTATATGTTTGTACTCCAGATGGGTGTTGAATATTGGCAAATGTCAAAACTGCATTCTTAGAATAAATCCCACTTGAATATGATCTACTGTTTTAAATGTACCGTTGGATTTGATAACTTTTATCATTTTAGCATTTCCATCAATTCTCTTAATATAAAACTAATCTGCAACTTACCTGGTGCATTTCTCTGCATTCTTTGGACCTGTTTGGGTTTTCTGTGGCCTAGGACATGATCTATCTATCTATCCAGCTATCTATCTATGTATTTTTTTTTAGGGCGGAGTTTCACTCTGTTGCCCAGGCTGGAGTGCAGTGGCGCTATCTCAGCTCACTGCAACCTCTGCCTCCCAGGTTCAAGTGATTCTCCTGACTCAGCCTCCTGAGTAGCTGGGATTATAGGCATGTGCCACCACGTGTGGCTAATTTTTGTCTTTTTAGAAGAGACAAGGTTTCACCATGTTGGCCAGGCCGGTCTACAACTCCTGACCTCAGGTGATCCACCCACCTTGGCCTCCTAAAGTGCTGGGGAAATGTTTTTATTTTTACAAAGCTAATTAAGTCTATTATTTTTATTGATATAATCAATAAATTTCACTTCAGTTCTGTCATATATCTACATATATTTGCCATATCTACATACATTAATATATGTCGACATGTGCCATATCTACATATATTAATATGTAGACATTTGCCATATCGACATATATTAATATGTAGATATTTGCTACACATATAATTACATGTATACTTCTTGACATGCGTAATTGTGTGTGTCTTTATGTGGTCTTTTTATTTTCTCTCTTTTTTGATATGTTTTAGTAATCGGGAAGGTTTTTGTACTTTTGCTCTAATGTTTATACACACAAAATTCAGATGTTTATACAGACCCTTAGTCCTCTCTTTTTCTGGACACAATCTACAGATTTTCTGTTATGAGTAACATTACCATTGGCTAGTAAACTTTTCTTCTCCTTTCCTGCCTGAAAATTCTGTGATAAAAGATTACAGACTAATAATGTGGCAAAATATACAAGTTCAATTTATAAGTAGTATATTTTGCTGAAATAACTATTTTGGCATTGGATTTTCAATTACATAGAAGCCAATTTTGTCCGGTAACTACATGTATATGTGTATGTGTGCGGATGTACAGAAGTATGTGTATATATACATGTACATGCACATATCTATGTATACTTAAATGTATGTTTATATAGACTTGTCTGTGTCCATGTACATGTGTCCACATGCCTGCATGTGTGTGCCTGTGTATATACAGATGCATATGTGTATGTATACATGTATATGTATACTTGTCTGTGTGTGCATGTGTATGAATGTATACACATGTATGGGGCCTACTGTTATGAAACCTGGTCCTTTCTTTGTGTTTATGTAACAAATCTAAGTTTGATGTCTCTGCCGTCATGGAGCTCAGAGTGTAGTGGGGGAAGCAGACATTTATGCTTCTGTGTAATAGTGCTACAGTGAGGCTCAGCGTGGAATTCTTTAAAGGAGGCCCTATGGAGGAGACAGTTCCTGAGCCAAAGCTTTAAATATAAGCGAGAACTGCCAGAGGAAACACAGCGGGAAGGCTAGTGCGACCTGGGAACGTGCCAAAGCATGGAGGCAAGCTGGAATACATGCACTCCGTTCAGCACCATGGTTTTGTTCTATGAAATTATAATTACCAGAGTTTTGGTGCAGGATGCTTCTTCTGTGAAGCTTCATAGCACCGAGGCACATATGAAAAGCCCGTTGATGGTGTCCAGATAGAGTTATGCAGACTGGAGGAGAAGGTGCCCCAGGGGCCCTCCAAGGTCATGGCACGTGCCAACTTGCTGGGCAGGAGTCCTGTCACCTCACCCAAGCCTGCGACCTGTCAACTGCTGCCAGCAAAACTTCTTGGACCCAATTTTCCTGCTCCTCACATCAACTCGTGCTGGGTGTACCTAGTAAGGAGGATTTCCCTTATGCCAAACCAAAACCTTTCTTTCGGCAACTTCTGCCCTTTGGTTCCCCTCTGTCTTCTGCATAAGCTGTTTTCGTACACATATATAGCTGTCACACTATTTGAATGTCACAAAAATATCCAACTGGACTTGACTACGACAGGCGGAACAAACGCCTTGGTTCTCTCTCTGTGGCTCACACGATGAGACAGACGGAGCACTGCCCCTCTGGCTGTGCTCCTCGGAGGGCCCTGAGTTTTCCCACTTCCCCTGGTGGCCAGGCACCCGGAGCCGATGCTTGGCGTACATCTAGCCAGCACAGGGCTGCATGCTGCTGCCATTTGCCTCCATCTGGAAACCTGTCATCCACAGAGTTTAAATCATGGTCCTGGCTCTCTCTGGGTGTAAACCCCAAGTGTTTTATGGTAACTGGTGGCAAGTCATGTCTCCCCCATCCTGCTGTCATGTGAGGGGTTGGTGTATCTGAGTGCAGCATGTTGGCTTATCCTTTCTACGTTTCAGTTTGTTGATTCCAACCACCGATCTAACAAAGCAATTTATTTTTGATTTCTGATTCTGGGGCAGAATTGATGAATTACCCCCTCAGTTGTGACACCTGCATATTTGATAGGGATGCCATCTCCATTTGTTCCAAGTCACAGACAGTACTGACCAGGAGAAGCCCAGCATGCTGGAGTTTGATGGAGTCACCCTCCAAGTGGTGGCTGATCAAGTAAATCACACTGTTTGGGCATAGCTCAATCCTCACCCTGCGTGGGTGGTGTGAGTAGGAATCCATGTAATTACCTCTTACCCAATTCATATTTCTCATGTTATCCACAAGGTGCTTACTGAATGAATGAGTGAACGGAAGAAAATCGGCAGGGCATGGTGGCTCACGCCTTTAATCTCAGCACTTTGGGAGGCCCAGGTGTGCAGATCACTTGAGGTCAGAAGTTCAAGACCAGCCTGCCCAACATGGTAAAATCCTGTCTCTGCTAAAAAAAACAAAAATATGCTAGGTGTGGTGGTGCATGCCCGTAATCCCAGCTACTCGGGAGGCTGAGGCACGAGAATTGCTACAACCCAAGAGGTGGATGATGCAGTGAGCCGAGATCGTGCCACTGCACTCCAGCCTGGATGACAGAGTGAGACTTCTCCACAAAATAAATAAATAAATAAAATAATAAATTTAAAAAAATAAAGAAAATCAAGCTACAGGATGAATACGGTATTTAGGTCTATCAATTCAGTGACCCCCCTGAAAAGGAAGCGGGATTGGTAGAACGTGCCTCACTCTGAGAGGACCCGACATGACCCCTGGTGATGGCTTCCTGGGAATCACAGGGTTGTGCTTCTCTTGGCGTCCTCCTTTTACGTGAACCTGGAGTCCTGTCCCCATCAAGTGTTGCAGAGTTCCGTCCAAGCATTTCCTCTCCACCCCTCATCTTCCAACAGGGTTTCTGCTGAATGGACTCTTCTTCTCCTTTTTGAGATGAACCCCATCCCAAGTCAGAACAAAATCCCATGTTCTAACAAAATTCCCATTCATCTTGACAGGGAGCCGATCAAAACCAGAAGAAAAGGGTTACTCGACCGGAACTCAGTGTGGCCAATGAGACCGTCCCAGCCTCTGTTCCAAAGGGCTGGAGGTGGCAACGTGGGACATAGAGTGTTACGAAATTCTCGTCTCCTCTAAACGTGTGTTTTCACTGGTTCACCTCGGTCCCAACAGCTTAGTCCTCTTATGTAGATAAAGTGTCATCACCCATATCCACCTTTTTTCCAAAGTCATGACCTTTATTTTAAGGAGACTCCAGCCTCCAACCCAACCACCAGAGTTTCTTGAAACACAGTTGAGGTTTCTTCTGAGAGATCTGCCTGCACACGTGGTGATGTCACATGTCACATGCTGTGGTTCCCGGGGACTGTTGCTTATTGTTTCTCTCCAGGAGCCTGGACTGATCTCCACGGGCACAAGCCCTCCGCTATGACAGCTGGTGGGGCTCATGGTTATCAGTCCGTGGTATTACATTCTTCTACCTATCAACGCCTAAAGAAGGTTCCCAAATTAGAGTGGGCGTTAGAATCACCTGGAGGGCATGTCGAAACACATACGGTAAGAGCTTCTGATTCAGTGGGTTTGGAGTAAGGCCCGAGAATTTGTATTTCTAACAAGTTCCTAGGAGATGTTGATGCTGTGGGTCCACAGACCATCTCTGAGAACTACCACTGACAATTTGTTTTTCTACTTATTTTCTCTTCCCTTCCTTCCTCCTCCCCTTCTTACCTAATTGCCTACCTTCCTCCCTGCTCCTTTCTTTCTTCCCCCCTCTCTCCTTCCCCTCCTCCATTCTTCCCTTGCTTGTTGCTTTTATTCTATCTAGATCCTAATTAATTGGTTGATAGAAACCCCCCACTCTCGTCCCCACAAGCCCCTTCTCCCACTTCTCCTCTCCTCCCCCAGGACCGTGTGCTGCCGGTTGAAGCCTGTGACTATGTCAGGCAGGTATTTTCCCTACTGCTAAAAAGAGAGACACACATTTTTATTTTTGATATTTAAGTCAAATGATGTGATGAAATTAATATAAAGCTTATTTGCAACGCCCCTGAGTAAAGATAGTTACTATTCATCTTCTCTTCCATCTACATAAATGGAGAAAGAGTTGAAAATAATGGTTAATCCGAGGAAACCTGTGCTGAGCATGGAGTTCTAGGATGTTTTGGAGATTTGCAACATGTCAAATAAAATTAATAAATTGATATTAGGAGGTGCTGGGAGAGCAATTCATGGGCCCTCCTGGGCCAGGTGGCTGTGAATATCCAGGCCTCTGTGGTAAGAAATGAGCGATTTCTACATCCTATTAGTATCCCTACGGGACTGTGTAGACCCCACCTAAACATGCTAAGGAGCCCACTGAGAATGCTGTAAAATCAGCTGGATTTAGCACAGAAGGAAATCAGAGTGCACTGTCCGATATTCTAACAAGCCTAGTTGTATTTACTAAAGCAACACCACCTTCCCTGTTATAGATAAACCGTGAAATCTCAGTGTCTTTACATAGTGAAATTTCATTATCCATGATCCTCAGGTGCAGTATCAGTTCTCCTGGGTGCTGGGCAGCCTTCACTGGACCATTCAGGGCCCATCTGCTGGCTCCGATCTCCTCTAGCAGGCCAGGAGCTGGGAGCCGAGCCACCAGCAAGGGAGCTGCTTTTACCTCATGACACAAGAAGCACAAATTTTCGTATCCTTGCCACAATGGCACGCCCCGTTTTTCATGATCCCAAATGTGTATGATTTCAAATATGAGGGACTGATGCATCTATCCAGTATGTTGCAGGGATTCACAGGTGTCCATTTCTCCAGGTTACCTCATATAATTAAATGTATACGCCTGTCAAACCAGGGAGCAGAGAGCTCATTACCTGGTAGAATCACTGGCCACACACCACTGGGTGGGTGTATATATTACTGTTTGTGTGCCGGGTGTTATCATTAATTCCAGATTGCTATGGGCCACGGCTGAGTTCTTGTGTTGTTATGGTTCTTGCAGTTTTGATACACCTGAAGGTTCTCACTGCATTAAACATTTCTACCGCATTATTAGGTTGACAAACCTTTGACAAATAAGCTCGAGTATCTTTTCTGATGGCCTTCAGAAGAAAATACTTTAACACTTAAAGTATCCCTTTCTGAACTTATTTTTTTCCAAATCTTTATTTGCCAGGCATTGAGGAGAAGCATTTGGGGCCAGTGTTTAGGCTGGGGTGGGGGCACAGCACGTGGGGAGAGCCCGCAGGCCCTGGCAGGCTGTCTGTACACCGGGTCCTCGTGAACCCAGTCCTCTGACTCTGAAGCCAGTTGGGAACAAGATGTTATTCCTATTCACAAAATACCAGTTTAATTCCTAAAATATATCTTCACTCGTGCCAAACACTGAGCTTCTAAAACACAGGCCCAAGGCCGCCGAGGGTGGAAGCTCTGGCCACTCGCTCAGGCTCCGGCCAACTTGGTGTCTCCTCCTCTTCCTCTCCCAACCACCGCTTCCCACGCACCTATCTGCATGCATTCTCCACGTCTGAAAATTGCACATTTGTGGTTTCTCTTCCACTCTTCCCACAACCAGCTCTCCTCTCCAGCCATGGGGCAAGTGGCCTTTCCACACTGCACGGGGACTGAGGACCAGTGCTGCGGCCTGGCATGTCCAGGGTGAGCGGCATACCTCCCCAACACTGGGGATGCATTCGTGGGCCTAATTTCCCCATGCACCTTCTAGACTGCAGTCCCAGATGCAGCATTTCCAGCAGGGGAGAGGGAGAAAAGATTCTGCATTTAGGCTCCTGAGCAAAGCCAGGCTCAGCATGGGCGACACCCAGGAAGGGCTGCTGTCGGACATCACGACGCAGAAAGACAGGAAGGCCAAACCACACGTGACAGGGCGCGGGACTGCTTTCTTCCGAGATTTCCAGACAGCAAGAGTCAGGGCAGAAGGCAGGCTGTGGTGCTGAAGACGGAGATAAAGCTGGTGCAGCACCGGGTGTTGAAACAGGAACAATAAGTCCTGTGTTTTCGATCAGACATCTATTTGTGCTTTGTTTACCTATAGGTCAGGCATTGTGCTTGGATACGGGGATACAGATATGAAAAAGACGAATCAGACACAGCCCCTGCCCTCACAGGGTTCCTAGGCTAGCAGGAAAGGCCTGCGAGTCACAAAATAAGGTGATGCTCACAGTAACTTAGATCGCTTTATTTTTCCACATGTCCTCTAGTGGCAGGTGAAGGGCAAGTCCCAGTAACCCCTTCTTTGTGTGCACAGGGGTGATCTGCATGGATACAAATGCTAAATCCCACCCTCCCCGCTCCACCCCAGGCCTCCGCTCTGTGCCTTGGCCGGCGGCCCTGCTCACGCCCTCACTCAGACCCCTGTCTGTCTTTACAGTTGGAGGGACAAGACAGGCTTCACAGCCCAGACCCTGATGAATCCTCTGTTCGGCGGAGGCTTTTTCTGACAGGGAGGCAAGAATCAGTCAAACCAAACGGCCTGTATTGCTGGAATTCAGGATTTTTCAAATTGTAGGTCACGAATGCACTTGTGGATAGGGAAATCAATTCCGTGGTCGCAGCAGCATTGTTTTAAAGAATGAAACAGAACGGAATAGAACGGAAAATACCAAAGTACATCATACACTGGGAGAGTCACTATTGTTCCATGGACGCTCTGTTTCTGTGTGTGTGTGTGTGTGTGTGTGTGTGTGTGTGTGCTGGGTTTCAATGAAAAACAGAGTTTTCATTGTGCACTGCAGTCCGAAGTGCCCAGAAACCACTGCCAACCCACCCTACGTGGCAGCAGAGTGAGAGGCATGCCCATGTCTTTTCTATTCCACATACACATGGCTGTAGGAATCTGGAAGCCATTTTTCACCTGGCCTGATACATACAGAATGAAAAAAACAAAACATAAATGGTAGTGATGGCAGATGATAGCCTGGGCTTGGGAGCCCAGCAGACCTAGGCTTCGGTCCTGGCATTCCTCAGCATTGCCCAGCTGTATCACCTTGGCAGAGTGAGTTACCACTCTGAGATTCCATTTTTGCCTCCGTCCAGTAGGGATATGATGCTTATCTTGTGTGACCCCCAGGGATGAACAGAGTAAGACGGTGAGTGTAAGGACGCGGTACAGCATGGTGAAGGCTGGTACACGGTGGCTTCCCCTAAAGTGCGAGCTTCCTGTCCTTTCCTTTCCTGTAGGTTCTAAAAGACCAAAGGATGCCCACCCCAATGGAACATCCCGTATCTATTTTGTTCAGTTTTCACTTAGTGTTTTAGGCAATGCTGGGAGAATCTGGAACATTATCCTATTCTGCAGGTACAGCCTGAGGTCTAGAAAGTCATAGGGATTGAGAAACAAATCTTTTGTGCAATGTCATTTAATGCCACATTGAGAATTTCCCAAGAGGAGATAAGAGTGGGGCTTGCAAACAGAGTGCTCATTTATAATCCTTACTTTAGAAAACCTTTCAAAGCCCTAGTGAACATTTAGGAGCTTTTACTAATGTTTTAGAAATGTGGATAACCAAATGTTTTTCCCATTTCTTTTAAAATATGAAATATTTCTCTTTCATTATAAGGTAATGTTCTGAAACCAGAATAAATCATTATAGCACAAATATACCTGTTACAAGAAGGAAAATGATAAAGAAATAAAGCCAGAAAAAAAAAAGGAAAATCTTGGTGTGCTCAGAATGATGACGATTTATAGCATAATTTGTCTTTGGACCCCTTGTAGAAAAACCAACATCTGCGTTTTAATGGATGAATTTTAAAAATGGATAGAAGGAGTTTGCTAATCCATACGGGCTTCTTTTAGGACAAAACTGTGATCAATTACATTTCATATCCTGACAGTGTCTAGTATTCCACACTCAGGTTCACCTGAAAACTTCACAGCCACATTCTTTCTTCCTGTGTCTTTCATCATTATTTGAACAATTTCTAACAAAAACTGAATTTGTGAGCCAAACAGCAAGTCAGCATCGAACATGAACTACTGATTGCTTCAAATGACTACAGTACTCTCCCTCCCAAGCTACATTATTAGAAAGTTGCTGAAGTAAACACTGGCAGTAAGAAAAATGTTTCTAATTATATTGGGCACTCAGTTATACCCAACTCACACTCTACAGAATTTTTTCCACGCGAAACCAAAAGCGTATTGATTTCTGAGTATATTTCAGTTATTTAAATTTAAAATTTTCGAATAAATTTCAGTTATTTTCCATTTCATCGTGGGTAATCATCATGGAAATGTGACATGCGGAACTGAGTCTGTCGGAGTTTCAGGCCACAGCTTCTGTGGCAGAGCCAACCTTTCCTCTCACCCTTCAGAAAGTTCACTTGGCTGAAACTGTATTAGAGCTTTGCTGCTCAATTTGTAAGTTAATATGTCCCATTTTAAAATGCCTTGAGCGGAAAAGGTCATGGAAGCACTGTTAATAAAATCTATTAAATGGGATTGGCCGACAAGATAATGGGGGATGGTGGATGAAGGGGGATAAGAAAAGTCAGGAAAGTTAGAAAGTTTATATTAAGTAATCCCCATGTATCCAAGGTGCTAGCCCATGCCGAGAGCTTGCGAAGAACTGGAGTGGACAAACCATGCATTTTAAATGTATCTCAGCCATAAATGGGATTGAAAAGAAAAACTCGGCAGGGCGCGGTGGCTCATGCATGTAATCCCAGCACTGTGGGAGGCTGAGGCGGGTGGATCACGAGGTCAGGAGATTGAGACCATCCTGGCTAACACGGTGAAACCCTGCCTCTACTAAAAATACAAAAAAAATTAGCGGGGTGTGGTGGTGGGTGCCTGTAGTCCCAGTCACTCAGGAGGCTGAGGCAGGAGAATGGCGTAAACCCGGGAGGCAGAGCTTGCAGTGAGGCGAGATCGTGCTACTGCACTGGTGATAGATCGAGATTCCGAGGAAGGACGGAAGGACAGAGGGACGGACGGACGGAGGGACGGAGGGACGGAGGGAAAGAAGGAAGGAAGGAAGGAAGGAAGGAAGGAAGGAAGGAAGGAAGGAAGGAAGGAAGGAAGGAAGGAAGGAAGGAGGGAAGGAAGGCAGGCAGGCAGGCAGGCAGGTAGGCAGACAAGGCGTATGACCAGTGAGTAGTGGGTTCAAATGGCTTCAGGAGTCAACATCGCACTGCGCTCACTACACACTGCTAATCTTCCTTAAAGAGTTGCCTTGAAGAAAACACATTTACGACCAAAAATCTATGCTCTAGAAGAATGAGCTGCTACCTCCCCCTGCAGCAAACAGCTTCTCCATTGTTCCATGCCTGCTGCTTGTGCCTACATGCCCTTCCCTCCCTCAGCCCAGGCAAATGCTGTGTCACTGCTGAGTTCTCTTGGAGATGGGCAGTCTAGCAAGTTCCACAGCCACCTAATGGTAGCGCACGCTGCACCATCTTTCCCTGACATTCGGATACTTCCTCAGGAGGAGCTCAATCCAAGGGCCGTATTAAAGTCAAGATGAATTACATCTCATTTCCCCAGATGCATCAAGCTGCCATTCACTGAAGGGAGGAGGAGAAAAGAGGCTGGTCGGCCTAGGGCTTCCTTCGCTTGGTGGGCATTTCCTGCCTTCTGCATGCTCTCCGACTCGCTGTCAAATTCTGTTTGTAGACATTCCAATAATTTCCCAAATTATGCTGACAAATAATTAATTTCATGAGTTATGCTTTCCCTTTCAGTTTACAGGCATTTTAATTACTCCCTTTTCAGCTTCAAGGACCTACTCAGGCCTCTAGGCTGCCTTGACAATCAGTGCTAATAGCTGGGGGTACTTCAAGCCCCTAAGTGCGGCCCCCAGCAGCAAAAAAGCATTGAACACTTAATGTCCAAACAGCCCCACGGAGCTGGGGGCCTGAGGCTGAGGGGCCCTCAGGGGATGGGTGGGAAGCCGTGGCCTGGAGGACCTGTGCTTTTGCAGTTTTCACTCTGTGTGAGGCAGGCCAGGACGGGCGGATCACGAGGTCAGGAGATCGAGACTTTCCTGGCTAACACGGTGAAACCCCGTCTCTACTAAAAATACAAAAAAAAAAAAAAAAATTAGCCAGGCGTGGTGTTGGGCACCTGTAGTCCCAGCTACTTGGGAGGCTGAGGCAGGAGAATGGCGTGAACCCGGGAGGCAGAGCTTGCAGTGAGCCGAGATCTCGCCGCTGCACTCCAGCCTGGACGACAGAGCAAGACTCCGTCTCAAAAAAAAAAAAAAAAAGAAAAGAAAGTGAGGTAGAAGCTGTGAGCTTCCCCTCCCATATCCATTTCCCCTCCCTTCGTTAATAAGGGACAGATATGTGTCCAGCTGGAAGGCCACGTTGCCAGTCTCTCCCACACAGAGAGAATTCCAGGAATTGTAAGCAGAGTCAGCAGCCAATGGGACTTCTAAGAAAGTTCTTTAAAGGTGAGCATACACGTTCCCGAGGCACAGCCCTGAGCCTTCCTCCTCCTTGCCTTCTAGAATGGGGATGCAATGGCTGGCACTGCAACAGCAGGCTTGTGACCTAAGGCACATGCTCAAGTGGCAGCCAAACAGACAGAGAACCCCGACTCTCTGATGACCCTGGAGCTGCCGCTGTGTCTGCCCCACCCACTGCCCAACCCCCGATGTGAGAGAAGTGAAAACACAGCTCCACCCTGTTTAAGCTCCTGTCACTGTGGGTCTGTTGTGAGCAGCCAGACACCATTCCGAAGCCACACACACAGCTGCAAACTCTGAGGTACCGCCGCCACGTGGGTCACAGGGAGAGCCTCTTTAGGCACAGCCTTGTGTCCACAGCCCGTTCCTCTGGGTGCTGACTCAGGACTCTTCAAAGCACGCCCAGTACCCCGATCTGCAGATAACCGAGGGGTGACCGTGCATGAGTGAGGCTGATCTCTCTTCTACTTCCTGCTCTTATTTCATGAATGTCAGTCTCGCCTCCGGGGCCAGACTGTAGGTCCCCAAGGATGATGACACACCAGATATCTTCCCTACCCTCAGGGTCAGGGCCTGTCCCACAGCTCCACGCACACCGCAGGCGCTCACATCAATTCTTGAGTGTCTGGGTTTGATTTTACTGTCAGCAGGGAGATGGCCCCCAGGTCTCTACCTGTGTGATGGCCCCTGTGGAAGCATTCAAATACTCTAGTGTGATGTAGCGTCATCACAGTGGAAAAGCGAAAACAGACGAAGCCACACTGCCCGCATGTGTGTGATGTCTCCTCGTTTTCAAAGCCTTTTCTCATGTAGTATCTCATCTTCTCTTCACAGTGCTCTTTGAGTCAGGACAGGTGTAAATGCCACAGTTTTACAAATGAAAACTAGAGGCGCAGAATGGCACAGGTGCTTCTTGAAGGCACATTAGTAGTAAACACGGAGTGAGGCCTGGATGGACTCCTGGGAAGGGCTCTTTCTGGGGCTCACGTATCCAGAAAGATGTGTGAATATATACGTGTGTGTGAAACACGTTGCGCTCACTGCGCCCCTACCACTGTCCCCCTGATGCATTCACGGTCCCTCTTGTCACTCTGCTTCCTCATGTGCCACCTTTTAGGCAGATCCCTTTCCATCCCATTCATTGCGTCTTCCCCTCCAGAGCCAGGCAAGCATTGCCCCCGTCTTCCCTTCCCTTCCAGACTGGTGGTCTGACATCCTCCCCTAGCCATGTCCTGTCACAGACAGGAACGTGGATTTGGGACAGAATTCATACCCTCGCTTCATTCTGTTCAGGGGCGACGTGGCTGGCTGGAAGGTCCTTGAATAGCGCTGAGGGATAAGTGCAGTTACACCGAGGCATCGAGGCTGTGCAGCCAGCGGAGCCAGCCCTGTCCACTAGACCATGGGCCACCCCCTCCTGCTGCCTGCCACATGCCTGATCCCAGCCACATCCAAGGGACAGTGTCCTAATGCTCTGGTAAGTGTTATCATCCCCAATTTATCCTGGGACTCAAGCATGTCCCTCGAACAAAGAAGGGTCAGGTGGGTGGTGCCCGGCGTCTCCAAGGCTGTCACAAGCCTGAGATGTTTGTCCTAGTGGCCGAGGAATAAGTTTAGGGCTGGAGCCAGGGTCTGGAAGAAAAGTATGACATGACCTGCCCAATCCCAGCAAGCTCTGGGGAGATTCCCCAGGGGCATTTACCATCCCACTGAGCACATGGGAGTCCGAAACATCCAGAGAGGGAAGGCTGAGTCCTTCAAAGGGAGGACAGGCCCACCTGCGTTTCCACACTGGGCTTAGAAGGGAAGAAGGTAGGGCCATCCACTTCCATACGAGGGTGCCCCTGGGAGTGCCGAGGCGGAAGACATGAAGAAGACACGAAGACAGGAATTACGACTGTGTCTGCTGGGTGCCCCGAGACCCATGAGGGGCTCTGTATGTCAACCCTCAATGTCAAACACCCAAGCAAGGGAAGCATGGTGCTGCTACAGAAGCCAAGCTGCAGACGGGAAACTGCACGTACAGCATTAGTCACAAATGTTCGCTCATGAATAGTGTTTTTTTTTTTTTAAAAGTATAGATGATGAACCAGATTTGGACTAATCGAAGTCAGGTTCTCATCACATACGGGAAAAAGTTCATTCCCAGAGCAAAGCATAATTTAGTAATTTCCCTATCCAGAAGACTACTTGGACATGGAAGTGAGAACCCACCTACTGTGCCACCATCTTAGGGGGACCCCGGACCCCAGCCCACCAGTCTAAGCACAATCCCTCACCAACCAGGCTGAAATCTCCTCTCAAGTCCTAGTGACATCAGAGGCAGCCGATGTCACTCAGAGAACAGCGGCCTTGTCTCGGAAGCCTGGATGTCAGTGCTGGTTCTGCCTTTGTGGCCTGTGTGATTTCAGACCAACTAAAATCCAACTAGCTAATGTTCAGCTTCCTATGAACAGGTGCCTGAAAATGAAACTTGCCCTGCTCTTTCCTATAAACTGTCCACACTTTGAGGAAGGGTCTGGGCTCTGTTCCTGTTTTTATACCCAGCCCTCTTGTACAGGAGGTACTGGGAGGTGCTTGTGGGGCCAAATTGCATTCATTTACAGGGTTGCTGGAAGGCACGACCCCAGAATCCATGCGAGCTGTTTTGAAAACGATGGCGTCCCACTCAAACTCACATCCCTATCTCTTCTCATTGCCAGCCTTCGGAGCTGGGGGACACTCATCACTTCATTTTTTTGTCTCTGGAGTCCCTGCTGCCATTCTCCGCTCCCTGCCTCCCACCTTCCCTGCACACCCACGCACAGATTCCGCCTCCTAATGTAGCATTTTGCTCATGTCACTCACAGATCTTAAGCCTTTCATGGTTCCCCAATGCCAACTGAATAAAAGCCAGAGTCCAAAGCCTCAAAGCCCTTCTCAATTAGGTGGAGATCCGCTTCCCTCTGCCCCATGCAGAACTCAAATGCACCGGAAATAAAATGAAACAGTCACTAATAGCGATAGGAGTCTTTTTAAGTGTTTCTACATTTATTGTTATTTGATTAAATAGACTAAAGCGAACATTAACTGTCCAGGTTTTCAGCCATTTTCCTTCTCGAATGAGTAATCAAGATTTACTTGCACATGAACAGGTCCTTCCTGGCTGTCCTGCATTTTAAATATTTCTGCTAGTCACTGTGCAGGCAGAACTGACTGCACTTAATTTATAAAGGAGGATTTATGGACTTACAGATGACAACAGACAGCCAATCAATACGGGATGATAATAACAGCATGTAATATCAAGGAACATTAGGTCTCAGGCATGATTTGGGGAGAGAAGTGGTCAGTCAGAAACCTTATCATTTGAAAAAGGTCAAGGTCTGGTAGCAATAAAAATGCCTAAGCAAATAAAATCACACCTGTGAATCAGGCGAGGGCATAAATCGCAGAGTGAAAAAGGGTTTTAGACTCGGTAGAAAAATGACTTCCCTGGGCAAGGATTTGGGTTGCTGTGGGACAAATGAGGCTGCGTTGGGAAAGGGTCTATTTATTCCTGCTAAGAGCAGTAACAGTGAAATGCAGATGCGGAGACCTCCCAACACTCGCTCCTCCTGGGGCTGAGATCTGAATCCTTCAGAAAACAGCGGAGGAACCAGATGCTGTGGAAGGCCTGCCATGCCGCGCCCGGGCCTCACCACGTGTATTTAAGAACCACTGGCTTTATGACGTTTATGTCTGGTCATTTTTTCCAGGGGTGGGGGCGGTTTTTATTGACCTAGTAGATTGTTTGCTTGTGTAACTGGAAAGGGCAACCAAAGAAAGTAGCAAGTTGCAAATCCGATGACCAATAATCATGTTCCATTGTTAAAAATAAAACTGTGAATCATCACCGTGCTCTTTGAAAAATGCTCACAGTGTCACACAGAACTCCACAGCCAACTTTCCTTCGAAAATCTACAATCAATCCATTTAGAACAATCTAGTTCCACAGGCTTTTCAAGACTAGATGCACCCACTAAAGGGCATGTACAGAAACTCCTGAGTCCCTGAAAAAGCAGTTGGAATAGCATTTGTCTCCCGTCTACGGTTCTGCTTTCGTTGAGGAATGGTTAGAGAGATCCCATTAAATATGTGATGAATTTTCTTGTAAATGCTCCCTAGGGGACTGAATTCTCTGTTTTTCTTTCTAACATACTCCAATCAAACTTTGCAAATCCCATTCCCCAGCAAAGATCCCGCCACCTCGTGGTTTTGGAGACAAGCTTACCTCCCTGCAAGGTGTATTCGGTCACGGCTCTGCTGAAGACGCCCAGGCCGGCCCCGTTGTACGCTGCCACCTGTATCTCATACTGTGTCCAGATGATCAGGTCTGTCACCAGGCAGTAGTTCACCTCCGGGCTGGTGATGTTCCGCTGCTGGTACTCTCCGGGAAGGCCAGCCAGGCGGTACCTGTGCCACGAAGGAAGCCCATCACCATCAGGAAATAACCGAACCCGGGAAGTGTGTTTACCCACGGTTATTCCTCAGGGTGACGGGGAAATGGAAGTAAATAAACAAGAGCAGAGCTGAGAGGTCAGCCCGAAACAATACTATTTTCTAACTCAATGATTTTGAAAAGTGTGCTCTAATCTCACAGTAATTATAAGCTCAAGGCAAAATGGAACTGACATTTCAACTACATTACGGTTAAGAAAAAATTACAGCTTTTTACATGTAACTCGTCTAGGGACTACAGTGACTTAGGACCAAAAATTCCAGACATGATTTCCATCGGGGAGTTGCTGTAAATCAGTTTGAGAAACACTTTCCTCTTGTGAGTCTGAACGTGGGGAGACTTCCAGAACCGGGCGGCACACGGTCTCGTGATCTCCAGGGACAGAGCTCCAGAAGCAGGTGGCACACGGTCTCGTGGTCTCCAGGGACAGAGCTCCAGAAGCGGGTGGCACACGGTCTCGTGGTCTCCAGGGACAGAGTTCCAGAAGCGGGTGGCACACGGTCTCGTGGTCTCCAGGGACAGAGCTCCAGAAGCAGGCGGCACACCGTCTCGTGGTCTCCAGGGACAGAGTTCCATTTAGGAATTGCGGGTTTGTCCAAGTGCATCCCAGAACTGGAATAAGCGGCTTTGAAAAGGTGTTGAAACTTCTAAAATACCAGTGCAGTGCTGAGTATGACAAACTGCTTTGTAGAAGACCTCTGTGGGCGCTTGGGTACTATGTTCTGAGTGTACGAAAGGCGGAAATTTCAAGTAGTGCTTATAAAAGAAAAGACAATATACACAACTCAGGACTTAGGATGTATAAATTAGGAAACTGTTGTGTGTACTGTGAGATCTGTCATCGTATTATTTTGATTGCAAACGTTTCTCCATGATTTGGTCTATAGAAGTTAATGCACTGAACTGACTCAGGTAATTTACTGAGCCTTCCTGGATCAGCACCCCTGGGTAAACCCAGTAGGAGTGACTGCCCTGTCATCCTGCAGCTTCCAAGAGCCTCTGATTTCTATCCCAGAAGTGGCTCCTGCCTCACAGTCCCACACTTGAGTGGCAGCAAATCTGCTGGCTTTTCACGGTGTGTGGAAATCTTCAGGCTCCTGCAGGATGCTGATCTCTGAGCTCGGTGGCTCTGCAGTTTCCATGTCCATTACCTATGTGGTCCCATGGGGGCAGGGCACCTGAGCACGAAGGGGAAGGAGCCGAGACGACACGTGTGGACCGGAACATCAGTAAGGCTGCTGACATCGAAGCAGAGAAGAAACCCAGAAATTCAGGCCCTAAAATGTAAAACAACTTTCCCAAGAGAAGGACGGCTTGAAAATCAGGAGTTTCCGAGAGCATCCTCTCGTTCCCTCTTGCTGCCGACCATGTGCACTTGGTGGGGCCTGTTTGATAGAAAACAAATGATCAAAAGCAGATGTCCCTTGAATAGCAAGAAGGTACCGGGCTGCCTTCTGTCTCTTGCCTGAAAGGAGCAAGTGGCCCCTGGGCTTGCCTGGTGGGAGACTCAGGGACGGGACGGCCTTATTCCGTGATGGGCAAAAATGAAAGTCAAGTTATCAAACCACGTTTTGGCTTCATAATGTGTCCACCTCTGACTCCTTTACTGAATGACCTGCACCAAGCAAGTACACGTGCAATTCCCAGGGGGTGTTCAGGTCGCCGACATAGCACGATGGTCCTCAAGGCAGTGGGCCAGTGGGAGAAAGGCTTGGCATGGATTCACCTGTGTGACAGGCATTTCCACTTACATTCGCCATCTACAAAAGATGAACTCTTGAAACAAATGGGACTGAGACAGTCATTTGGGAAAAGGTAGAAACTGGCTCCGTGCCCACACCATGCACCTGAGTAGCCTGGGCATGGTGGCCCCAAGCACCGTCTGTAATCACTACGACAGAACGAGGATGGCCCTTGAGAACGATTCCTCGTGTGGACCCAATGCTACACAATGCACAGTCCAGGGAAGAGCCGAGGAACCAGCATCGGAAGACTTTGCTCAACAACCACTCAGGAGCTGGGTGGTGTTGGGAAAATTCCAAACTTCTCCGAACCTTGGTTTCCACCTCTTTAAGGTGGGAATGACGGTAGCATTTCCATGCTTGTTGCAAGAGTCAAAGGAGACACTGAATGTACAAGAGATGTGAAGGTGTAAAGCACTCCCTAAATATATATATATTTTTAAACACTGCTCTTCTACTGAGAAGTATGGAAGAGATAACTGTGAGTTATAAGAAACTACACCTGCATGAGCCACCCATCTTCTCCGGGACCACTCTTTATACCACTGTGAAAAACAAACTGCAGAATTCACATCTTCTGAAGAGCCTGTGCTCCCCTCCGGAACAGGCATGTTGGCCCGTTCTGACCAGTGGCTCCGAGTGCTTTTGTAATAGTCACAGGATGTGTAAGAAGGTCACAATTAATAACGGAAGTGCAGGGCAGCCTCCTCTTGCTGGTAGGATATGTTGCCCAGGAGACCATCTCAGCCAGAACAAGATGATGTTTTATACAGAAATAAACAGGAGAATGTTTTTAAAGGACATAACCCCTATGCTCCTCTCAAAGAAACACCCTGCCTATTATTATAAATATTTTATTACTGCACACGCATCCTAACTACTTCTTATGGCTGGAGCCACGGAAGTGATTTATTTCTCTTTGCTTTCCTTGCATTGTGCCTCGGATCTGACACAGAGGCTGTGCCCTGGAGGATACACACTCACAAACAGAGAGCTGATGTGCAGACTGGAGGATTATGCGGAAATGTTTCTAAGCTAATTCATTTTGGCATGGCTCTTTAATTTCTGAAAACTTTGATATTCACAGGCCTAGGGTAGTGCACACCCTCATCTTAGGGCTTTTTGGATTTAAGCTCCTGCAAATACAGAAGATGCCCTCATCCCTAGCACCCAACTCTACTGACCCCATCACAGAAAATCCTTTTAACGGTAGTAATCCCGCAAAATAGAGAAATGTGCAGTCCCTGACGTAGCCTCGTAACATCAGAGAGATTTTATTATTAAACTCTGTGCTCTGGGCCTGGTTGTGTGGGATGACTTTTAAAGTCATTACTTGACAGCTTCAGCCTAAGGAAACTCTTTCTGCACGTGCTGAAGAAAGGCAGAGACAGAGGGATGACAAGCCTGTGCAGCTGGGTAGAGAGGGCAGCCAATTATTCTCATTAGTGGATGGGTGCAGAACGAGAGGGAATGGCTAAGGCAGGGGCAAGAGCAGCAGTGCCACAGGAGCCCTCGGCCTCAGGCAGGCGGCGGGGACATGGGGCTATTTTCTGGAGCGGAAGAGGTCAGGCAATTAGGAACTGTCCCAGGGGATCAACAGGAACTAGAGCCCACGGCCCTTACCCCAAGGGGACAGAACTGCAAGTTCCTCTTCCCCCTTCTTTGAAATGAGGAAGGACAGTTGGAGCTTCGAGACAAAAGGGACCTTGCTATTGATTGGAGCTCTTTGTGTACCCCTGGGGATAGCCCATTTAAACCACTTCAGGTGGGTCACCGTCTGGCTTACATTTAGAAGAGACTCTCAACACTGGAGGAAAAACTTGAAAACAGCGGCAAATTGATTTTGACAGGCAAATATTCCAGGCATATAGAAAAACACATATTAAATGATGAATGGATGACTACACACACACACACACACACACACACACATATATATGGAAGGTGTTGCCCTTCATACACAAGGATAATGAAGCTGAAGACGCAGCATTTCCCAATTTCTTACATTTATCTAAGAAATTAAATCTGTCTGCTGATGACCTTTGTTAGCCACTATTTACTGATCAGACACTTGGAACGAGCCTAGAAAGGGAATAAGGGGATACCTACTGTTCTTGCCCCAGTAACACTGGCAAAATTAACAAATCTGTCCACGGTGCTGCAATCTATTAGAAGAGATTTAATAATTATCATGCAATTCTGCTTTACTATTACTTGTGTCAACAGACCACTGCGAATATCACGTTCAGGGCAATTTTAAAATTAGCAGTTTTGGCAAAGGAGGTTTCTTTTCTCAAACACAGACAAGTTCAGATACAGTGTTCCCAACAATTCTAGAAGCCTAACTGTCCTTTATAAAGCAAAGATAGCACCCTGGCTGCCCTTCAGCCACATCTGGCCCGCAGAAGTGTGCGTTAGCCCTGCCCTTTGTTTCCAAATATATTGATTTCATTCCCAACATCTAAAAGTTGTGAGGTTTCAGGTACAAAGGTAGATTTTTTAATTTCTGGAAATACTAGAAGATCTGGCATTAGTGAACAACACATCAGCATGGTGACAACTGGCTAATAACTACATCAAATTAATTATTCTTAATTTAAAATTACTGTATTGAACAACACATGCCCTTGGTTGAAAACTTAAATGGAATCAAAAGACTCACAATGAGGCCAGATGCGGTAGTTCATGCCTGTAATCCCAGCACTTTGGGAGGCTGAGAGGGACAGATCACCTCAGGTCAGGAGTTTGAGACCAGCTTGGTCAACATGGTGAAACGCTGTCTCTACTGAAAATACAAAAATTAGCCAGGTGTGGTGGTACATGCCTGTAATCCCAGCTACTTGGGAGGCTGAGGCAGGAGAATCGCTTGAACCCAGGAGGCGGAGGTTTCAGTGAGCCAAGATCGTGCCACTGCACTCCAGCCTGGGCGACAAGAGTGAAACTCCATCTCAAAAAAAAAAGCACAATGAATATTATACCTTGCTTCCAACCCCTAATACTCCCTCCATTCTCCTGCCAAAATGCTACCCCGACACCAGTTTTGTGTGTGCCATTTATGGTCGAATATGCACAGAACGTCTCTGTAAGGCTGCTCACGCTGGTCTGTGCATTCCAGTTTGCCACAGTCTCCACCACTCCCTAACATCTCACACCTGGTCTGCCTCCTTTGGTTCCTGTTTGGCTCTTACAGACATTAGAGTTTGCGACCCTCCGTGAAATCGATGCTCAGCTCTAATGGCGGCCTAAAGATGGTCCATCACGGGGTACTTGCCTGAGGATGTAACCACGCAACACCCCGTTGTGCTCTGTTTCTGGGGGCGGCTGCCACTGGACCATAATGGATTGATTGGTCCGCCCACTGGCCACTATATTTTTCGGGGGAGCACTGGGTGGTTCTTCAGGTAGCATCAACCTAAACATAAAAGACGGGTAGGAATAAGAGAGATGAGTACTAGAAACAAGGGGGGCCCCTTTGCATTTCATCTATCTTGCTGAATCTTGAGCCTGACTACTCACGAAAATCGGGTTTCAAGAAAAGCAAAACTCAGAGCCCACGAAACCGAAAGGACATGAGAAACAGTTACCACAAATCAACATAACAGAAAATCAGTTAACCAAGCAGCGAGGAAGGCGCAGAGGTGACTTTGTTCTGTGTGAGTAGCGCCAGCACCTCAGCCTTTTAGAAAGACTGTAAACCTGAACGTATCCGCTCCTGGGCCCACCGTCTCAGACTCCTCCCAAACTGTTTTCTTCGACTCTTTCAATATTTCTCACATCAAACTCCCACGTTTTGGGGGAAAAAAGGATTTAGAGCTCAGCTGTTCTACAAGTCAAGCCCACTGAAAGCTCAGGTTGGTTGGGGAGGGCGTGCTGAAATGTGATGAAGCCATTTTCCCATGTCACCTCCGAATGAGATTTTTTCAGAGGCGGCCCTCACAGGGATGGGAGAGCATGAAGACCGCTCAGGAACGCAAAGCCTCGGCAGAGACAGAGGAGTCTTTGGCTTCCCTTACAGCACGCTGGGTGTTGACTTGTTAAGACTGTGGCACCAGCTTCCACCCGGCAGTGGGGTGGGCAAAGGACATTGAAAACATGTAAGCTCTTAATTTCCTGTGTACAGAGGGCTGTGCTGTCAGGAGCAATTTATGTAGGCACAGCCAGGTCGCCACAGGAAAAATCCAAGAAACCTGCCTCACAGCAACGAAGGAAGGCCCAGCTAAGCCTGCGTGGGACGGTGTTTCCCTCTTTGTGACAGGCTTTTCTGCTCATGTTTTGGGCGGTCTCCCTGAGGGAGGCCAGTGGGTTGCTGTGATCAATTCCACCACCTATTGTGATGCTTCTGTTTGGCATTCAGGCCCCTGGCTGTTCCGCGCCCCCACGTGGGGCGGGATTCACGCACCTGCTTGTCTCAGCGCTGTACTGGCCCCTGCCCACTTCGTTCACTGCGCACACCCGGAATTGATAGGTGCGAGCCGGAGTCAGGCCGCTCACGGTGACGCCTGTCATCTCGGGGCCAACATTTGACAGATGCACTTTCCACGGAGAGTCTGAAAGAATGAAGAAAACGAATTTAAGCCCACAGAAGTGCATGTCTGAATAATAAGAGGTGAATGCCAAGGCCTTCTCAGGGAACATCTCATTTGCTTAGCAGGACAGCACTAGGAGAAGGAATACTTATCCCATTGAGCAGGTGTGGAAACAGAGGCTGCAGTCATGTGGCTAGTAATCTGCAAGCCAGAAAGGAAACTCCCCCACCCCATGCCGCCATCAATGAGCAAAGGGATTATTTTGTGCAACCTGCATGTGGCGGTTTAAAAGGAACCAAAACGTCCCTAATTCCTGTGTTCGGTATGTAAGGGGAGAAAGTTCTCTGTCGGCTCACGTGGTTAGGCAGATTGCAGATTTGTCTCCCAGAAAAGGATGCTGCACATGTCACTGAATGATAAATAAAAACTATATTCATTAACATTTTAATAAAAGAGGAAATGAGCACGATAAAGACAGATGGGCTGTGTATTTCGCAGCCCATCTGCGTGGCAGACCCATTACGCCACCACACCCCTGAGTGGCTTTGGCTGGAGAGAGACGTAATGAAATTCACAGCGAGTTTAGAATATCTTCCCACCCAGCTTTCCAGCAGGTGTGCAAGAGTGACTCTGCCAGCCAAATGCGCTCTCGCCGGCAAGGCTTCTGAAGGTTCTGCTGGAGATCCTACACCCTTGTGTGTGTGTACTTTTTTTTTTTTTTTTTTTTTTTTTTGCAGAGTTTAAACATGCTTTTCAGCCCAATCATTTTGTAGAGTGATGCCTTGGAATGAACAAGGTCTTGGCAGTGACTTCCAGCATCCGCTGTTGGTTTCCATTCTGAATTGCGATGATGCCTGAACTGAATTTTCAAGTTATTAGTGAAGTAAGACCTGGGTGGGGGAAATTCTTTTGGAAATCGAGCTGTCTCGCTGACCTGAAGTGGTGCTAAGGTCCCTCTCACCCCGTTAGAGATGGTCAGAAAGAGGTGGCGCACGCCTTCTACCACGGTGCTGGGCTAGGCGGAGCCTGCAGACGGTACCAGCTGCATGTCAACATTCACACATAAAATCCCAGCCGCTACTCCAAAAACCAACAGCCCGAACCGCGGGGATTCGCGAGTCCGTGCCTGCGAGCTCATCGGAAATGCACTCCAGCTCCTTACCTATCACAAGCAGTGGCCATAAATTGCTCCAAAATGAAAATGAGACTCTCAAAGGCAACTTCAGTGGCCTCACACAGAGATGTCTATCACTAATTCAGAATCTGCTCACTGGATTCCTTAACACAAAGTTAAGCTACTCTGAAGCATGAAGCCAGTTGGCTAGGAAGATGGAATCTTTTTAATTATTTCAAATAAAGCTGCTTCCAAAAATGTGTTTCTGGGAATGCAGTCTTCGCCACCAGCTGGGCATTTCAGTGTTCCTGGCTTTTGATTTCCAGTGACATGGATAATGGGCAGCTGATGAGGATCCCCCTCTCTGTGTGTCTTCTTTAAAAACAAAATGTGTGCATTCCCAGTTACCTATGGAAGAACTCACAGCAACTTCCCTTTTCACTCTGGGAGCCTGAAATCCTTCCACTGGCACCACGCAGCTCGTGGTGATCTGGTTTGCCAAGCAGTCTCCCTTACGGAAAACAGCCGTTTGTCAATGTGGAAGACGAAAGGTCTTTCCCAGTATCAGGGCAACCGGACTCGGTTGGTAGAAGGCAGGGCCCCTTCGTGCCAAGTCCAGCTTCCATGGAAATATCGTTCTCATTCTGAAGAGAACTGGTACGTAGAAGAAAGAAGCATGGAGACCACAGCTGACGATGAGCTCTCTCACTTAAGGGTGTTCAGTTTTGTTTGAACTTCTGTGAAAACAGTGGACAAATCAGAACTGCAATGATATTGCATCTAACACCCACTAGGGTGGCTATTACTAGAAATACACACACACACAAACAGAATATAACAGGTGTTGGGAAGGATGTGGAGAAATTCCACTCCATTGCACTGTTGTTGCAAATGTAAAATGGGGTAGCTGCTACAGAAAACAGTATGGTGGCTCCTCAAAAAAATTCAGACAGAATTACCATATAATCCAGCAATTCTGCTTCGGAGTATACACCCAAAGGAACTGAAAGGAGGGGTTCGAAGAGATATGTGCACACCTGTGTTCACAGTAGCCTTATTCACAGTAGCCAAAAGGGGTAGAAGCAACTTGTAGGATATGATGAGGTTTCTCTTCAAAGAACTCGATCAATCTTTTATTCTTTAATTTATAGTACCCTCCACCCCGCTGCCTTTTCCCTTTTTTTCCTTTTTGCCTTTGTTAGATGCCACAGTACCAGGCGTTATCAGTACCAGCTCACATTCCTTTCCTTATTTGCAAAGAGGACTCACTTTCTAGCTCATTACAGACCCCCCTTCCCCTTTCCTCTCCGCTTTCTTTCACATGTCCACCTTATCTAAAAAAAGCAAAAGTTTAGCCAACCGGGATTAGTTTAGATTGTACAACCTGGCCCCAGCCAACGGGGAAAGGGTACAGGGGCAGGACTTGCGTCAGGAATAAAGGGTCTCGTGCCTTTTGTTCAGGTGTGCTCTCATGGCGACCGGCCAAGGAGGCACCCCTCTGCGCAGAAGTAAAATTGCTTTGCTAAGAATCCTTCGTTCGAGTGTTCAATTTCCTTAGGATTTTGAGCATTGCTAGCAAACCCAACTGCCCACCGATGGATGAATGGGTAAACAGAATGCGATCTGCCCATACAATGGCTACTATTCAGCTTTTTAAATGAAGGAAATTAGGACAAATGCCAGAACATGGATGAACCTTGAGCACAGTATATGATGTGAAATAAGTCACAAAAAGACGAATGCTATATGATTCCACTTGTATGAGACATCTAGAACAGTTAAATTCACAGAGACAGAAAGTAGGAGTAGTAGGGTAAGGAGAAATGGGGAGTTATTGTTTAGTGAGGCAGAAGTTTTGCAACATGAAAAGAGCTCTAGAGAAGAATGGTGGTGACGGTAGTAAAACAGTGTGAACGTGTTTAATGCCACTGAACTGTGCACTTAGAAACGGTGAACATGGTGTTTTCTTAATGTGTGTTTATCCCTGTAATCCCTGCACTCTGGAAGGCCGAGGTGGGTGGATCACGAGGTCAGGAGTTCAAGACCAGCCTGGCCAAGATGGTGAAACCCTATCTCTACTAAAAATACAAAAATGTACCTGGGCCTGGTGGCGGGTGCCTGTAATCCCAGCTACTTGGGAGGCTGGGGCAGAGAACTGCTTAAACCCGAGAGGCAGAAGTTGCAGTGAGCTAGGATCGCGCCACTGCACTCCAGCCTGGGCGACGAGAGCGAAACTCCATCTCAATCAATCAATCAATACAAATGATGAAAAGATGGGGGATAACATATAATCCCCAAGACGCTCCCGAGTATGAAATAACATACATTGAAAGCATCTAGCTGTAAGCTTGGCCCAGGGTACCTCCCTCTCCCTAGATCCAAGCTCCACCCTCCCTACCCAGCTCTGCCCTAAGGGATCCTGCCCTTAGGCTTCCCATAGACAAGGGGAGCAAATTTAAGGCTCTTCCTCCCCGCTCACTGGGAGGCTGCCTGGGGCCACCTGGGTCCTTCATCCAAAGGGTCCTCCTCTTTTCCAAGCGGTGGCCCTACACAATCTCTCCTTCTGGGGTTCTGCAACTGCCTTAGACTCTTTGACCTACGAGTGAAACCCGCTCTGAGGCTACCAGCCCCAGGGAACAGCTCCCCTCTACTCACACCTCTGCAAGCATTCCCCTTCTACAACTTCCTCCTTGATTGCTCTCACTCAGGAACGCCATCTTTTCCCGCAGGAAGCTTGGCTGACACTGGACTCAGTAAAGGGCTTCTTCCACCCCTTTCTTCCTTCAGACATCACAGTGTCTAGAAGTGAGCCATTCACCTGCTCTGTCAGGCACAGTGAACAAACGTCGTTTCAGACAGAGACAGTCAAGAGGACAACTGTTGTAACCAGGTGACTGAGGCGATTAATCAGACCGAGGGAGAGGCAGAGCAAGGCTGGAGACGCCGTCTTCCTGCCCTCGGCCCCATCCCACCAGTCTGACCCTGCCTGATCCTGGCTGTTTTTTCACTCAAGTGTAAACAGCTCCTGAAAGTCCAGAGCCTCAGCCTCAGGGTCCAGAGTCTGCTGCCCGGTTTGATTTGACAACAGAGCCTATTAATTTCCTCTGCACCTCCGGGCTCTGCTCAGTCCTGCTGCAACTACAGGATTCTTTATTTATTCTTTTTCCTCTTCCACTAGAAGATAAAAGGTTTGGCAGGAAGAGAGATTAAAGTGAAAACTAATACAAATGAACCCGATCCATCTCTGGGCACCCTGATTTGTAAAAAAAAAAAAAAAAAAAAAAAAAAAAATAGTTTTTGGGGAAGTATGTTCAAAAAAAAAAAAAAAAAAAAAAAAAAAAAATTGGTTTGGGAAGGATGTGCTCATTCACCAGCTCTGGAATTGCAAGCTTGCTGAGAACTGTTAAAATTTAAATAGCAAGTCTGTTCCTGACAATCAATAAGGAACATCCCTTTAAAAGGGTCCTCCCGCAACCAGTCCTCATAGAAGAGGGCCACGGGATGCTTCTCTTGGAGGCTGGGGGGCAGAAGAGCCTTTTGATAAAGGAAACCATCCCAAAAAAGTTTAATACTTTTTTTCTTCCCCTTCAGGGACTCTCTGATCTAGAAGACTGAGGGATTTTACACGTCCCCGGCCAGGCTCCATTCTACAGAAGGCATCAGTACACTTTGGTTTTCTCAGTGGTAAGGCTCAGAATCGTGAGGAAAGAATCACGACTCCACTTTAGCTGTTGGTTAAAAAGCTGGTGGTTTCCAATCTTTGAAATGTACTCAAACCTTTTTCCAATAAAAAAGATCATTCCCATTTTCTCAATTAAAGGTGTCTGAAGAAGGAACATGTTTTTTGAAAGAAGATTTTTTTTTTCTTTTCTTGTCTTTTTTGAGACAGGGTCCCGCTTTGTCACCCAGGCTGGAGTGCAGTGGCATGATCTCGGCTCACTGCAATCTCCGCCTCCTGGGTTCAAACGATCCTCCTGCCTCAGTCATGTTCCACTCCACCCCTACCGCCACAGCACATCCCATCCCGCAGGCTGGGACCACAGGTGCGTGCCACCATGCCTTGGCTAATTTTTGTATTTTTTGTACAGACGGGATTTCGCCATGTTGCTCATGCTTATCTTGAGCTCCTGGACTCAAGCAATCTGTCTGCCTTGGCCTCCCAAAGTGTTGAGATTATAGGAGTGAACCACCACGCCCAGCAGGAAGATTTTCCTTAATTGCCAAACGCATCGTCATATTATTAATACCTAACATTTCCATGGCAGTTTGCAGCCTGGAAGTGCTTTCAGGGCTGTAGCCACAGAAACCCGCTTGGGGAAGAGGTCTCACACTTCTTTTTCACTCTGGGAAACCAAGACTCAGGAAGGTTTAAATAACTTCTGCCGAACTTCAGAGGTGGCGGCTACTTAGAGTGGCTCCATCTCAACATCACCAGAAGTGGAGCAGCTGGTGTCATGTGCCTCCTTGGGTTATGCAGCAGGAAGTACCAGTGATACCCGAGAAGTATTCACACACGCACACACACTCTCATGTAAGAAAAGAAACCATCCAGAAACTGAAGGCAGCTCAGATCCAGCCTCCAGGCAGTAAAGAAGGTACAGTAATCCCAGTATTTTGGGAGGCCAAGGCAGGCGGATCATGAGGTCAAGAGATCAAGACCATCCTGGCCAACATGGTAAAACCCTGTCTCTACTAAAAATACAAAAATGAGCCAGGCGTGGTGACGTGCACCTGTAGTCCCAGCTACTCGGGAGGCTGAGGCAGGAGAATCACTTGAACCCGGGAGGTGGAGGCTGCAGTGAGCTGAGATCGCGCCACTGCCCTCCAGCCTGGTGACAGAGCAAGACTCCAAAAAAAAAACAAAAGAAGGTGCAGGAACCAATTAAACACCAGAATCACCAGAATCCTAATCTAGGACCTGAGGCCTTCTATAGGACAACTGTCATGGCCTCTGCCCAGGCAGGAAGTGGGGAGGTAGGCGGGGGTTTTGTGGATGAAGAGACACTGAGACACAAAACAACCAGTGCGATGGATGGACCTTGTTTGGACTCTGATTCAAGTGTAAAAAGACCTTTCTTTTTAGACACTTAGAAAAGTTAAATATAGAGTGAATAGCAGGTGATGTTAATGACTACTATTAATTTTGTTAGGTGTAATCAACTTTCTGAGCTGCTTACTGATCACTTAGGGATGAAATGACATAATTTCTGGAATTTCCTTTAAAACACTCTAGCAAAAGAAAAGTGAGGAACAGATGAAATACATATGGTTAAAATGTTATTGGTTGTTGGAGCTGTATTTTTGTGTGTATTTAGTACTTTTAATAATAAAAAGTTCTTAGAAAGTGACTATTTTTGTCACGGCATTGCCAGCATGGAGCGTTTTATAACTATTGTCATTGTCTACTGGTGGGTGAAAAATGTAATTTGGTTGATGCTTTACTTTGCATTTTTATATGAATGAGAATGAACATGCTTTCATTAAAACAAGGATAGTTCCCCCAGGTTACAGTTAAGTGGAAAAATTAGGTGCAAATTTATTATTTTTCTAATTCGAATTCTACTACTGTTTTCGCTACAACAGTCTGCATATTGTATCTCCTGAAATATATTTTAGCTTATAATAATCATGGTGATCCATTTAAAGAATTATCCACTGGCTAAGCTCCCTTGGGATCTGTTTTATTCCCTGTTTGGTCCTCAGCAACTAGAAGAGTGCCTGACACACAGTAGGAGCTCAACATATGTTTGTGGAACAAAAGCACCCACTCCGTTGGAGCTACTGTTGATGCCTGTGTGTGTCCATGGTCAACCTTCACAGTAACCTTGGAGGGGATACGATGATCTTCATTTCCACATGATAAACGGATGGAGTGAAGGCTCAGGGTCTCTCCACTCACCATTAATGCTCCTTGTGCAAACTCCACGTCTCACAGTTGCCTAGGATTTAAAGCTGGGAAGTTAAGGGCTTGGTCACAGAGATGAAGGAGAAGATGAGCTTGTCTTGGAGCAATGCCCACGAGGGCCCCCGCCATGGAGCTGAGAGAGGAGGCTTTGTGCTAAATCAGAGGCTCCCCTCCACCACAACAGACTGTCTCTCTAGACACCGAATATAAGCAGGCTGCATTCCTTAGGGTGGCATTGCACACTCAAGACAGGTGCTGCTGAGAGTCTAGCCCTAGGCAGAGATCAGGTTAAATTCCCCATGTCTGGAAGGTCTATCAAGTATCGGCAGTGATGAGTCATGTTGACAGGGTCCACCCTTGACCTGATGTGATGAGAATGGCACTTTACCAAAGCCCCACAACCCCGGTCTAGCTACGAGAAGAACATCAGACAAATCCTGATTAAGTGACGTTCTACAAAACAGATCCTGGATGGGATCCTGCAGCAGAGCGGGAAAGACATCATCAGGAAGAGACTGCGGAGCTCGGAAGGGGGCAGTGACTGCAGGGAATAACAAGGTGTCACTGTGGGCTCACTGACTGTGACAAAGGCACCACACTAGTGTCACGGGGGAAGCTGGGTGAGGGGTCCATCTTTGCAACAATTCTGTACACTCCAAACTGCTCTAAAATACAAAGTTTAGTAAGAAAAAATAAAGACCTATCATGAATGGTTGGTCCGGAGCCAGGCAGGGGAGTGGCGGGTTAGGAGGCCCTGTGTGGACCCTGCAGTGGAAGGTCATGTGTTTCGCATGAGAAGAGCAGATCCGTGTGTGTGTGTCCACACGCGTGTGCCCAGGCACACAAGAGTGAGGGCTGTCAGAGAGCTGAGGTTAAAGCCACTGGGATTCCTCCTGAGGCTAGAGCCTGGAAGATGAAGGATGAGGTGTCCCAGACACGGCTCATGCTGAACTCCTCAGTGTTGGGGGGCCTGATGTCCATGGGGTAGAGCAGCAGCAAAGGGCTGGGGCTCCATGAGTTGCAAACAGCAGTGCCCAGTGCCCTCCAGGAAGGAGGCTCATGCCAACTCCAGAAGAAGGATGCACAGAGTGACCTGGAGCTCTTCGCTCCCATCGCATTGGGCCCTCCCTGGGTCCTAGCAGAGGCTCTTTCAATGTTGTATTATTTTTCTTAACAAGAGCTCCAAAATTACACAACAAAACCTGGATCCACCCCTGAGAACCAGATATCCATCTCCCAGACCACATTTTTTCCATCATAAAAGTGATAAAAATGGCAAATTTTATGTATATTTTGTGTGTATACATACTTGTTTATGTATGTACATTATATATACCACAAAGAATAATACAAGTTCACCTAAAAATTTTGGAAAATAAAGAGTATGGGAAGGAACTGAAATGAAACAAGCATAGGTCCCTACTGCAGTTCTTGTTTTTTAAACCATTCTTATCGTTGTTCAGTGCTTTGGGTAATTACTTTCACGTTTTTGGAGACTCCGACCTATATCTTGGTGTTCAGCTCAGTGAGTTACTGAGATTAGTTTGGTGGAAGGAATGACATTTCCTCCTCTATGTTAAAGTGCCCTCAAATTACTGTCGTCACATGAACAGAAACAACACAGTTTTTGAAAGCCCAGACAACAAAGAATTTCAGCCTCCATGCAGTTAAACTGCTTGGGGTGAGGCTTCAGAACCCACTCCCACTCTGAGCCACGCACCCCTCCAGGCTGGAGCTCAGAGACGGGCACAGCCAGGGCTACGAAAAAAGCTTCTCTTGGTCTAGTCAGAGCTCATCTGGGCATTAAGAGAGAAGCATAGATAATAACTAGTTATGCAAAGGTTACACAAAGCATTTTCTGCAGGATTCTAGTTAAAAACTCTTACAATGACAAAAGGAACATTTTTTTAGTGGCACTGTAGAATTCCAAGCTTAAGCTGCTAAATACATTTGTGGAACAGACTGTACTCCTGCGAGGGGACTGCGAGGGCCCCCAGATGAATGTGACTCTATTGAGGCATGAAACACAACTAAGAAAAACACAATTTGAAAAGAACATTGTGAAACAGACCTGTTCGTGGCAATCCTAGAAGAGAAGATGGAGGCCACAGGAGTGACAGGGATAAACCACTAAGGATGCTTGAGCAAGAAAGAGGCTTAGGCCAGACAAAGACTTCATAGAACAGGGGGAAGAAAGAGTAGGAAGTAGATGGATATTTTCTACTTAAAACAAAACACCAAAGAGTGAACAGGATACATTTTGATATCCTTCCCTTTGGGAAGGCCTTCTCTGTTGTATATGTCTTTAGAGAAACCATAAAGGTCTGCAAGGTCATGATTAAAATGTACCAAGTTTTTGCCTTAAAAAGTTAAGAATGAAAGAGCTGAGACATTTAGAAATACATGAGACCCCCAGCTAAGGGATGCAGCCAAAATGATCCCAGAACAGGCTTTGAGGCCGTAGACTGCTCACATCCAGAGCCTCAGGTCAAGACACCAAAGGTGGTCCAGCGAGGCCAGACTTTGGCCTGGACCCAAGGGGAGACATACGCTCATTGGGAGGTGTCGGCCCATGTGCTGGAGAAGCCATTCCCTCCAGAGAAGGGGCAGGAGGTTGGAAATGGTGACTGGACACATCCAGAAGCCTGGGGAACTCGACCTTGGGTGGAAGACCTATCCCGATGGTGGCAAACCCTGCGACAGGCGGGAGATGGCTGGCAGGCAGTGGGGGGAACAGGGGGCCCTCTCCGGATGGAAGCTGGCCCGGCCTCCTGGAGCTCAAGCTATGGGAGCCATGCTGTATTCTGCACTGTGCGGTCACCACAGGCACTCCTGCACAGGAAGTTACGCCATCCTTTGGGACAGCCTGGGCCAGAGGATTCCAGAAGGTGAGGACCAACCAAGGATGTGGGAGTCACCCTGGGCTCTCTGACCGCCACCTCATCTTGCGTGAGGACAGCAAGTGAACTCAGAAGCAGACCTGAGCCCCCTCTGGGCCCCCAACACAGTCATTGTCCCCTCTTTATAAATACCTGTGACAGGTTCTGTCTCCCCAGATATGCATTTATTAAAATGGGGACAAATGCTATGCATGCGAGGGTTAATATGCAAAAGCCCAAAAAAAGACAAGCTAAAATATGAAATACTCCCCAACAAGTCTGAGGCCATTAGAAAACGCCTGTGTGAGGTGTTTTTCAAAGACAGCATTAAAATGATTTGAAGCATGAAGAACAAAGTCTCTTTGCCATTTTGGCAAGCAAAACAGCACAAAGCCCATCAGCTTTTAAGTCCATAATAGCAACAGGGGATGGAGATGTTGAACAGATTGTGCGGTGACAGCCAGGAGCAGCTTTCATGGAGAGCGGCATGGAGACGGCTGACGGGTTCCCTACATGAAAAGGCACCTGTGGCAGAGAAAGAACCAACCCAGCCACACAGCTCAGAGATTCTCTTTGTGGAGGAAGAACCCCTCCCACAAAGACACTGGGGAGGGGCTTGGGAGAGGCACTGGGCCTCGGAGAACGTGCTCCAAAAGCTAGTCTTGGCCCAGCAGCTGACAAAACCAAGCTGTGCTTCAGAAAGCAGAGGCAGAGAGGCACAGAAAAGCAGCAGGCTGCTGTGGGCACCAGAACGTTCCATGGTGGAGGAGGCACAAGCTGTCCAGAGGATACTGCAACCTGAACCCCAGAACATCATCTCAGCCTCAGCATGCTCCAGTCAAGCTCACAGATGCTCTTCCCAGACCGGTTTCCTCAGTGGACCTCCTGCTTCCAGGTCCAGGCCTGGGGCTCTAGGCCATCTTGGGCCCCCTCCTTCCCAGGGAAACCCCATCAGCAATTCAGAAATGGCCACCTTCCTGCTCCAGGCCCTTAGCTTCCTGCTCCCCTCCACTCTCTGAGCCTCACACACAGCTCCCTGTAGGCCACTGCCAGGTTAATCTCGCTAAAAACTTGCTTTCACACCACCTTCCCTAGCTCCCAGCTTTGTGCAGCTCTTTGTTGTACAAGACTCGGGTCTGGCATCATTTGGTCCCTCTCTGTCCCTCGCAGATGTCCCTTTTCAGTGAGGAATGATGCACCCGAGGCTGCTAGCAGTGCTCCCTCATGGTGGGGGGAGATAAGAACTCTTCCTTTCTACATCATCTACTAGTTCTCCAGCTTCAATGGGCATGTGTTACTTTGTACTTAAAAATACATTATTATTTAGAAAATGGTTTTTTAAAAAGTAGTCCATTTCAGCCTCCAGCTTCTCCTGCTCAAAGATCCTTCTGCTCTTACTAATTCACTTACTGGGAAATTTCCTGAACTCCCATTTTGCTGCCCTGCATTCAAGCCTCGGAGTCCTTGGCCACCAGCACCCCTGAGGCACCAGGGCATCGGAATACTGCCCGTTCCAACATCCTGCTCAAGGCCCACCTCCAAGGGCCTCCATGCCCACACCTGCCCACAGGGAACTCCCCTTCCTTGAGGGTCCTGATTCTCAGTTCCACTTTCCTGGCAAGCAATCACA
Organism: Theropithecus gelada; assembly: GCF_003255815.1. Taxonomy (NCBI): domain Eukaryota; kingdom Metazoa; phylum Chordata; class Mammalia; order Primates; family Cercopithecidae; genus Theropithecus; species Theropithecus gelada. Next base: position 53,277,954 of record NC_037670.1, on the reverse strand, counting down.
TACTACCCGACACCCCCTCATATGTTCTTGGATTTGTGATTTAATTTTGTGAGTGTTCTTTGCCTCCAAAATGGACCTCACGCTCTTCCTGGTACCTCCTGGTGTCTAACGCTGTCAGGAGGGAGTGGATACAGGATTTGCAGACTTGCCTGAAGTGACTGTGCTCTGTACCCAAGGGAATGGGGAGAGAGAAAATAAAGGAGAGAAAGAAGGTCGATGGCTCGTTTCACATGAGCCTGCCCTTAAAGTATGGTTACATGATACGTGTGTGTGTGCATGTGTGCGTGTGTGCGTGTGAGTGTGCGTGTGTGTTTGGAGAGCGGTATCTCCTATTTTTAAAGAGAGCTTAAGGATCTTCTAAAGTGAAAATCTGCATAAAATTGGGTGACACAATGACATAAACAAAAACAAAATCAAACTCATAAAGGAGAAGAATGCAAAGAGATGTTCTAAGCAGTTGGAATGACTGAGGTACTTCAGTTAGACACTCAGGTTAGCTTTGGGTTTCCCGGCTTCCAAGGCATAAAGGGACACATGGATGGGACCCTTGGAAAAGGAAGCTCCCACGTTCATCCAGAGAAACCAGCACTCCCTAGGCAGCGGAGATGCCGACTGCGTGGAACTCCAGGTGGAAGACAGTGAGTGATGCGAGAGATACGGAGGTGTTGTTCCTCCTGCACGTTGTTAGAAAACATGAAGATTAGAAAACATGGGATTAACCCCTAATTCATAGAAAACAGTGCTTCTTTCTGAGTTAAGGAAAAGTACATTATTTCAGGTTTGAGACTTGGGAACCTAGAGTCATAGATGAAGACCACTTTCCTCAGAGCCTCAGCTCTGAAACCTGAACGGGGGGCAGGGCCTTGGGAATGCATGAATTCCCAAGAGCCTGAAGCGTATTCACATACTGAATGAATTCTCTTACATAAATGTAGGGGGTATTTCTAAATGTAATATTTTGTGATTTTAAGAATAATTTGCTTAGAAATAAAACATTTCCCTACACAATTTTTTAAAAATCCTAAGAAGTGGGAATGGAAGGAATGTATTACATGATAAACAAAAACTGCTCATTCCAGTCAATATCATGTTCATTTTGATGGCAGCAGCCGGCTGCTCTGGACAGCCTGCTGCTGCCATCACGCCAGCTGTTGCAGGGAGGCACCGCCGGGGCTGCTCGCTCCAAGGAGCTGATAGGAGCCGGGGACAAGTGGAAGCTATGCTCCTTACGAGTTGGGGCGGGAGCTTCCTGGGTGCCTCTGCAGCTTCCCAAACTGTGGCTGCAGACCTGGGCCTCCCCCTCCATGGAGCAGGCAGGAGCCCTGCCCAAGTCACGGCTGCAGATCCAAGCCTCCTTGTGTTCTTGGGGGCTGGGAGCAGGCAGGATCCCTGCCCTCTTGGGCACAGCTGCAGCTGCCAAAACCCGCGGCTGCAGATTCAGGCATTCTTGCACTCTTGGGGGGCCCAGGAAGACCCCCTGCCTTTGCAGGCTTGGAAATGCCTGCTCTCACTGCCTGGCTTCTCTCTGCTGTTGGCGCCCCCTCTGATCTGGGAGCAAAGTCAGGGCAAGCATGAGTGCCATAAATGGCAGCAAGAAGCAGACAGACTCCTGGGCAGAAGAAGGCGGGTCTCCGGTGAGGCCCCACCTTTGGGCCACTGAGGGCCTGGAGGCTAAGGGCAGGGATGCCAGTCCCCCTGGCTGGAGTGGGAACTTGTGGTGCCTTTTCCGGGCCCACTCATGATCGTCCATTGACCAATCGGCATGCACTTCCTCCCCCGTGAAGACCATAAAAACCCTGGGCTCAGTCAGAGCTGAGCAGACAAGAGGACCAGCTGTAAAGGGGAGCTACCCTCTGCTGGGAGCTACAGACATCGGAACAACCTCTCCAGGGCCTTCTCTCTGCTGAGAGCTGAACACTCGTTGGGATGAGCTGCCAGCAGAGGAGCCACCCACTCCAGACCTCCTCTCTGCCGAGAACTGCACAGACGACGGGACGACCTGCCTACAGAGAGCAGCCACCCACTGTGGGGCTCCTCTGGGCTCTCCTGACACTCAGTAAAGCTCCTCTTTATCTTCCTCACCCTCCATTTGTCTGTGAACCTCATTCTTCCTGGATACAGGATGAGAACTCGGACAAAAGCGACACCAGCCACAGAGGATTCCGGCTAGAAAAGTGACACCCCAAAGATCCTGTAACAACTTCCTATAAGTTCAAAAACAGGCAAACCTAATCTATGGTGACAGAAGTCAGAAGAAGGGGTTAGACTGACGAGAAAGGGCCACACAGAACTTTCTGGCATGTTGTAATTGACTTGTATTTTGTTTGAGGTGTGGGCTATATGGCTGTATATATTTGTCAAAACTCCTTTAAGGTCTCTGCATTTTGTTACATACAGATTATATCTCAACAAAAAACAATCAATATCACACATAACAGTAAAATCCTAGTAGACATTCCACTGAGATAAGGAAAAACACAAGAGACGTTACTATGCCAATTATTTAAAATTATTCCGACCAACACAGTAAGATAGGAAAAACAAAAAAAAAATACATTTTTATTATTTGGAAAAGATATGATTGTCTACCTTGAAAGCAAAGAAGAGCAATGGAAAAATCATTAGAATAATAAAGGAATACAGAATATGACTGAATGGAAAAAAAAATACCGAAACATCAGTAGTTTTCCTATGTTCCTACAATAACTAATTAGAAGATGAAATGGGGAAAAATTGCTATTTACAGGAGCAACGAGACAAAATCTCAGGACAACCTTGACAAAAAAGTATACAGCCTATGGGTATAAACTTGCAAACCTTACTAAACAGCTGAATAAATAGGGACGCAAATTACTTTCTGGATGGAAAAACAGAATTACTTAGAAGTCACTTCTCATAAAACAATTCATAGGTTTAACATGATTAAAAATTCAATGGGACTACTTTTGAAACAAAATAATTTCAGTTTTTTCTGGAAGAATAAATGATGACAAGTAATAACAAAATTCTGAAAAGTTGAAGAGAGTTGCTTTATCAGTTATTAAAACACATTTTGGAAGCAATTAAAATACTATAAAACTGGCAGAAAAAGAGATAATGAATCAATGGAACTAAATAATCCACAAGCAGACTTTTATATAAACAGGTCCTCTGAATATACAAAGAAGGAAACACCATAAATAAATGGATTATTCAATAAATCATGTTGGGAAAATGGATCATTTTAAAGAAAGGAGGAGTCATATGTTGGAGTATATAACACACCTAAATTCCAGAAAAATTAGAGTTAAATATGTTAAAAATTAAACCTTTATAAACAAGGCAAAAACCTATAAGAATACTCATTTTAGGCTTGAGAGTGTCGAAATAGCCAAACACAAAAGTAATGAAGTGAAAAAGGAAAATATCAATAGATTTAACTGCATAAAAATCAAACACTTTTGTATGTCAAAAAGTAATGTACAAAAATTAATGGTAAAAGCAAACTGAAAAAAAATCCTTGTCACAAATGACAGAAAAAAATTCCTAAGGCCTTGGATAGATAAATAGGTTAAAGAAAATGAACAGATCATAGCAGAGAAAGTGCACAAAGCCAACCGACTTGGCAGAATGGGTTCAAGAACACTAGCAGTCGAAATACAAACTAAAACCACCCTCGGAAGACCTGAAACTCAGAAGCCTCAACCTTCTGAATGAAGACACAGGAGGATATCTTTGCACAGCTGGAGTAGAAAGATGATTCAAATGATTTCCTTCTAGATATTTGCATTAGTGTTGCCATCTTGCCTTTGCTGGTGCCCTAAAGGTTGTTTGTCAATTGGTTGATTCAGCACTGCTGAGTCAATTCAGGAGAGAGGCGTTGGGGTCAGCACCCCCAGGGGAGGGAATGGGGACGATGCAAGTAGAGGAAGAGATGAGGACGGCGCCCCCGAGGGGATGGGAATGGTGCTCCCAGGGTAGGGGTGGGTATGACACTCCTAGGGGAGGAGATGGGGTAGCACCTTGAGACTTGAGACCAGAGGCAATGCCTAAAAGGAGACGCTGAGTAGGAGCTGACCAGGCAAAGGCAGAGGGGGCAGGATCAGGGCGAGAATTCCCAGAGTCTGTGAGCAAAGGTGTGGTGGCACTGAGTATCTGGTATCCCCAGAGAATCTGGAACAATGCCTTGTTGCTGAAGCAAGAAAAGCAGAGTGGTGAGCGGCTGGAGATAAATCGAAGAGGCAGGGGGTGGTCAGACAGTAAACAGTGCTGCTACCGTGCTAAGAAGCCTAGAATCCCCTCTTCAAGGAATGAGAACCTCTATACGGAAGCAGGGCTGGCAACCTAGGGAGGACAGGGGCTGGGGATGAGGCTTTGGGCCATGGCTGCAGTACCAGCAGGTGCAGGGAAGCCTTCCCGCCCAGCCCCAGTGGTGGGTCCTCTGAAGATCCTCTGGAAGGCTTCAGGCAGGGGAAATCACTCGGTCAGGTTCCTGCATTACTGATCTCGCTCTGGTGGCTCAAGGGAGGATAGATTTGAGGATCCCAGATCTATGGATTACAATGATGGGCAACAGCCAGTTAGGGTCAGCAGTAGCAGGAATGAAGAAGGGCAGGGCAGTGGATTTGATAAAAATGCGTGAGGTAAACCCCACAAAATTTATTAATTTATTTGTTGGGGAGAATTAATGGTGAAGGAGTCAAGAATTACATTATGTTTTTCTCTCTCTCTCTTTTTTTTTTTTTTTTTTTAGATGAAGTCTCACTCTGTCTCCCAGGCTGGAGTGCCTTGGTGCAATCGCGGCTCACTGCAGCCTTCAACTCCTGGGTTGAAGCGATCCTCCCACCTTAGCCTCCCGAGTAGCTGGGATTACAGGCATGAGCCACCACACCTGGCTAATTTTTTAATTCTTTTTTTTTTTTTTTTTTTTTTAGATATGGGGTCTTGCTATGTTGCCCAGGCTGGTCTCAAACTCCTGGCCTCAAGTGATCCTCCTGACTCAGCCTCCCAAAGTGTTGAGAACACAGGTGTAAGCCACTGCGCCCAGCCTTGACATTATCTCTAACTTGGAAGAGGAACAACTTCGGGGCCAGATGATGAGTCCTCTTTTAGAGTTGGAGTCTGCTAAGCCCCTGGGACATGGAGGTGTAGATGTCTGGAAGACATCTGGTTACAAGAATCTGAGGCTCAGCAGAGTGGTCTAGGTTGGAAACACACATTAGGGACTTAAGGTGTGTGGGTCAAAGGTGAACCATGGACAAACATGAGATCCCTAGGAAAAGCCTGTGTGTTAAGACGACCAGTATATGAGTGAGACAAAGTGGGGAATGCCAACTTTTTAGGGGCAGGAGGGGAAACAGAGTCTTCAATGAGTCAGAGAAAATGGACGGAGAGGAGAGAATAAGAAGGAAGAATGAAGAGAAGGACGTAAGCCAAGTCCTGGGAACAAAGAGGTCTGCGTGGGAGGAGTGATCAGGAGCATCGCTTGCAGAGAAGCTGAGGGGAAGTGGACTCCGTGGAGCTCACTGGCTCTGTCCTTTAGAACAATGACAATATGGCTTCAGGAGAGAAGAGTAGATAGAACAAGTGAGAAGTAAGGAGGTGCAGGTAATTAGCAGAGCTCAGTCCTTCGAGGCAGAAGAAGCCAGGAGAGAGGGAGAGCTTTGAACACAGAACACAGAGAGGGAATAAACAGGGAGCCAAGTCCTAGAGGAAGGGCTGGGGGAGGGACCAAGGGCTTGGGTGCCGGCTGGCTTTCAACATATATGGGACTGTAGTGATCATTTTTATTCTTTGTGCTTTAAGGTATTTCTAAATTTTTTATTAATCAGCATGCATAACTTGAATAATAAAAAATACAAATGTATTTACATTTTAATTAAATTTAAATATTACAAGGTATAATACAAAATCACAATTATGAACACTCATCCTATTAAAAAACTAACTGTAGGACTGAGTAGAATGAAGGATTCTGAGTTTTTAATATAAGTAAGTTTGTTACCTGCAAGCATTTACCACAAGACACACAACAGCAGGTGTTAAGGTTGAAAAAAAAATCGTAAGAAAAAGACTGCATTTCTCTTGATAACTGGTAAAAGGCCACCATTCTTCTGTTTCAGCCATGGGACGCCTTTGTCCAGCCCATGGAAAACACCTGTAGGCTCAGTTTGAGAACTACGATGGCCCCTCCCAAATATCAAGGTTACCATGGAAACTGGTGGCAACTGTTGCATTAAACAAATATCTGCATTTCTAACACTGTGCAATGCCGACTCACTCATGCTAAAGAATAAATTTTTAAGACGGCAAAATAATGGCTCTAATACAAAGATAGAATCAACATGTATCAAAGATTTTAGTTAAGTCATTAATTTATGAGGGAACCAGTAAGATGCTTCAACTGTATCAAAAGAAAGCAAACAGCACACAACATAGTGATAGTGCTAAAATGAATTTATAAATAGATGCAAAACTGGTCAGGATCTGCAGAGCAATAGCCAGTTATATACTACAGGATAAAATTTACATTTATTTGCATTTCTTTGGAAAAGAAATTTGCATTACTCAAAGTGCATTACTATAAGATTTCTACAATTTACAAAGATGAGTAGCCCAAAGACATGGAAAGCATGGATCCCTGTCGAATCAGATAACCCTGAAGGGTGCTAGATGAGACACCCAGCAATCCTTTTTATGGCACACTGCAACGTCTTTCACAATTCTTACCTGACAGTCTCCCTCCACGGGATCATAATAATCTCAGAGAAAGATCATTCTTGATCATAATTGATAAGGATTTTAGAGAGTGGGCCAAATGCTTTCATTATTCAACAGAATTCTCAGCCTGGTCATGGGGTCCCCACTGTCAAGCCATCAGGAATCCCTGCACTCTCTCAATGCAGGGATCCCCCAGGCTTCCCTCATCCGCCACCTGGCCTGACCCTCTGCTCTCCTCAATCCACCAGGTGAGTACCTTGACCCAGGCCCTAGGACACTACTGCTCTTCTCTCTGCCCCAGGCTTACTAAACAGGCACCTGGGACAGGAGAACCATCAAACTTCCCAGAGAGGCAAACCCTGGGATGCCTGCAGAGGGCCATGTGTATCTTCCATCCAGAGATGCACCTTGAGTCCCGTACATGGATGCAGGCTCAGTTCAAGCCCCAGGCTCTGCTCCAAAGAGCTTGGAAGAGGCCCTTCTGCAGTGGCAGGAATGTCAGGGCAGAGGCGATCAAGTGTCTGCCTTGGCCACTAAATCACATAGGTTTGGCCCCTGCAGGATCCCTGGCTTCCAGGAGAACGGCATCCCAGTCAGCCTGCCAGGAGGAGCTGGCTGTGGAGTGTCTCCCGAGTAGCCGGAGGGACAGACCTAGTAGATGGCATTATTTAGTGCTGACCACTTGCACACGCTGAGTGTAGGCCAAGTGCAATTTCCATTTTAGTGCACTTGCTGCTAAGCTGTTCTTTCTGGCTCTAATTAGCCACCATGTTCAGCTGCTTCTTAAGGGCATTTGTTGCTAATAAAAATAAAAACCAGACCATTGGCCCAGATGACGGTGCTGCTCTTCCTATTTGCCACGACAGGAAGACGCAGACCAACCAGCCGGTAGCAGCACTGGCTGCTTCAGCCAAGGTCACGGGCTTCCTTCACACAGTGGAAATCAGAATAGGCAGGAGGCAACCATGGTACCTACTCTAGATTCTAAACAGCACGATACCCACACTCCAGGCTCTGAAGGAAAGACAGCTGGGAATGTCAGCCAGCTTCAGGAGAGCCAGAGGCTAATAGGGGTGACCGACGTTTTCTGTCCCCTTCTGAGTGAAATAAAGCAGCTGGACACCTACAGAGCCGTCCTGTGTGTGCCAGGCACTCTGCTGGTGTCACAGCACAGAGGACCAACACACGGACCCCGCCTGCCCTGAAGGGGTTCCCAGTCTTGCCAGGAGATGGACACGAGTCAGGAACTATGATGCACGTGCTCGAAGGGAAGCATGTAGACCAGCATGGGAGCCCCAAGGAGAGAGAAACCAGCATGGGAGCCCCAAGGAGAGAGAAACCAGCATGGGAGCCCTGAGGAGGGAGAAGCCAGCATGGGAGCCCTGAGGAGGGAAAATTTCTGCCTGGGTGTAAAGGGACTTGCAGAAGTGATATTCGATCTGAGCCACCAAGAAGGAGGAAGAACTTTCCCAGGTAACACCAATATGTGCCGCCAGTGATGCCCCAGCCCCATCTCACTGGCAGCTGTTTCCCACCGAGCCCGGAGGCCTGAGACTGAGGGGACCTTGCTGATGCTGTCCCCTCATCGCCCGTCTGGCCCAGGCCTCATGTCACATCTTCTTTGAAGACTTTCTCCGACTTGCCTTCTATACAGTCACATTACTACGTACGTACCTCGCCAGGAATGTGCGGCGTGGAGGCTGCGTCGGTGCCTCTGGCCGTCTCCTCGCTGTTTGCAGTGGAGACTGATCACGTCAGCTCTGCCCCCGGCACCCAGCACCCAGCACCCAGCAGAGTGCAGAGCAGCTGCCCAGTCTGGATTCACTGCTGTAACGTCTGGGCTCTGCCCCCAGCACCCAGCACCCAGCAGAGTGCAGAGCAGACGCCCAGTCTGGATTCACCACTGTAATGCCTGGCTGGCTGGATAGTTACACATGAAACCTGCTTCTCACTGAGGCAAGGTGACTGGCTGGAGGAGCCAGTCCCGCTATCAGCTGAGAAGAGCGCTGGCCGGGCATCTCAAAGCAAAGCCTTCCTTCATGGAAATGGGGGAAGGTAGAACACCTCTGTTTTGGAAGATGGCCCAGGACTATAATTTTCAGTCCCTCACAAGGGGACTCCCCTGGAGAGATGAATTTCACTTTGTTTGCTGAGTGCCTACTACGTGCAGGGAATGAGAGGCACCAAGACAAAGGAGACACAGTCCTAAAGCCTGACGCGATAGCGCCTGATGGGGGCTGTCCTTAGGGTGGATGCGAACCAGAATTCAGACGACACCAGCTCTGCCCCATCCCGCTCTCTCCACCCAGATCACTGTCAAGTCCTGTTTTACGTACAGGCAGCATGGCCACACCATCCGCGGGAAATTCTTCTGTCCTCTCAGAGGTTTTCTGAATCAGTAACACCCTGGCCTATCCCATTCGGGTGAGTGGAAGCTACGATGGCCGTCTACACGCAGGCTGGTTTCTAACCTGCCCTGTCTCTGGGAGGAAAGAGGCCAGAGTGGGATTCGCAGAGGCCCCTCTGCAGGGGAAGAAGGGCCTGGACTCCGGCCTCAGAGATGCCCCTGCGAGGGAGAGAAGGGCCTGGACTCTGGCCTCACTCTGAGGTGGTGCCCAGGACTGGAGCGTGTAACCTTAGACGCCCAAGACACGGAATAACGTACTGCCTCTGGGCCCTCCCTCGGTGAACTGGTTTGCATGGTGCAGAACTCAAATAATGGTTCTTCAGATTCCCGGAGTGGCTTCCTCCGTGTCCACACAGACCGACGCCCAAGTGCGGCCTCTCCATGAAGCCCCACTGTAGCGTAATGGCACACTCTGCTCCCCAAGACTCCTCTGTGGACTCCTGATGAGCACCAACTCCGGAGTCAGACAGCGCAGGGATCCCATCTTCCCCTCCCATCGCCATGGGACCCTGGGCAGGTGACAGTGCCTTACAACCTCTGCACATCCATTCCCGTAGCTATGAAATGGGAATCAAACGCTGTGGCTGTGGTGTGAGCATACCGTATCATCAGAAGGAAACCTCTACCAGGGGAGGGCGAGGGTGTAGAAAAGGTAATTAGGAGAAATAAATGGCAATTTACAAAGGAAAGAGGTTTAATGGAGAACTCACAGTTCCACGTGGCTGGGGAAGTCTCACAATTAGGAGAAATATGCCATAATTAGGAGAAATATGTCAATAATTGCAGGAGGTGTGTACAGGCTGGCGTTAGCTGGGAAGAGCCATGGCAGGACCTAGGCTGAATCTGCCCAGAGAAGTGAGCAGTGCCAGGGACCCACGGGGAGCTGGGTTTCAGGGGAGGGTACCCGAGAGTGCACCACTCGTAGCTGTCCTGAAAACAGGGACCCAGTTTAGAACACCAGTGTCATTGGGAGACAACCACAGGCCGAATAAAGTGGATCATGGTAACAGCCACGATACCTGCGTCTGGCTCTGCCTCGGGGAGGCCCAGGGAAGGAGACCCCCATCTGGAATAAATGGGTGATGTGGGTCAGCTGTGTCCCCACCCAAATCTCATCTTGAGCTCCCATGAGTTGTGGGAGGGACTCAGTGGAGGTAACTGGATCACGGGGGCAGGTCTGTCTTGTGCTGTTCTCCTGATAGTAAGTCTCGTGAGGTCTGAGGGTTATTACAAGGGGGAGTTTTCCTGCATAAGCTCTCTTCTCTTGTCTGCTGCCACGTGAGACATGCCTTTCACCTTCCACCATGATCTGAGACTTACCCAGCCACGTGGAACTGTGAGTTCTCCATTAAACCTCTTTCCTTTGTAAATTGCCCAGTCTCGGATGTGTCTTTATCAGCAGTGTGAAAATGGACTAATACAGATGGGATAACAGAGGGAGGCCTCCAGCTTAGGTATTAAAAGGTTAAATTGGAGGCCAGGTGCAGTGGCTCACGCCTATAATCCCAGCGCTCTGGGAGGCCGAGCACGCCTGTAATCCCAGCACTTTGGGAGGCCGAAGTGGGCAGATCACAAGGTCAGGAGTTCGAGACCAACCTGGCCAATATGGTGAAACTCCGTCTCTACTAAAACAACAAAAATTAGCTGGGCATGGTGGCGGGTGCCTGTAGTCCCAACCACTTGGGAGGCTGAGGCAGGAGAATCGCTTGAACCCAGGAGGCAGAGGTTATAGTGAGCTGAGATTGTGCCACTGCATTCCAGCCTGAGTGACAAAGCAAGACTCCATCTCAAAACAAACAAACGACAACAACAACAAAAGCACAAGGTGAAATCGGGCTGGCGTGCTGGAGAGCTTCTTTGTGGAGGTAATGGGTTATCTATTATGAAGGGTAACAATCTAGCCCTGTGGGTTTCCAGGGGGAGGAACAGGCCCTGAGATGAGATATTTGGCCCATTCGGGGAGTCAACATAAAACCCGCGTTGAGTTTCATGCAACCCGTGTGGCTGACGGGTGTGGAGAAAGAACACAGTAGCCCAGGGTGACCCGAGGCTACACACGGTGACCCGAGGCTGCACAGGGTGACCCGAGGCTGCACACGGTGACCCGAGGCTGCACAGGGTGACCCGAGGCTGCACACGGTGACCCGAGGCTGCACAGGGTGACCCGAGGCTGCACAGGGAGCGAGGCGTTTGGCTTCTATATTGCATGCAGCAGGAACCCCTGCAGGACATGTACAGGGGAGTGGCCTGGTCTGGGTGTATCTTAGAAGATCAGTGTTGCTGCTGGTAGGTGAATGGTTTAGAAGAGGAAACAGAGCCGGCTGGAAGGCTGCTGCAGTGGTCCTGGCGAGAGGTACCAGTGGTCTGAGGCAGAGAGGAAAGGGATCAGAATCCTAGTTAACAGACTCACAGGACTGCTGATCCAGGGGGTGTGGAGGTGGGGGCTGAGGTCCAGGGAAAGGAACTGGGGACTATTCCTAGGGTTCCGGCAGAGGAATACAGAAATGCAGGGTGCTGGGAGTAGAGATTTGGGTGGCTGCAGGAGGTAAAAAATAAATAAATAAAATAAAATAAAATAAAATAAAATAAAATAAAATAAAATAAAATAAAATAAAATAAAATAAAAAATGCAGTGGAAAGAGGTTAAGTTGGAGAGGTCTGTGAGACAGCCCGATACAGACATCAAGCCTCTGGGCTCCATAAGTGATCCTGGAGGCCTGGGTGAAGGATATAAATGTTTGAGTTATCAAGGAAAATACGCCGCTAAAAAATCACAGGAAGGCATGCGATTTCTCAGGAAGAGATTCCAGGGAGAGCGGAGAGGCGTGAGTGGGTGCACACAGTGGGGGACATGTCACCCAGCCAGCCAAGAAGAGAAGGGAAGGAGGGCTTGGCGGCTGGAGGAAAGCCAAGGCTGTGAGTAGCCCACGGAAGGAGCGTGTTTCATGCAGAAGATTTCCAAGGACGGTGGTAAAGGGGCAGAGGGGTCCTGGAAGGTGAGTCGGGAAGAGGGTGCTGAACACGTGGCACCACGTCTACGCTGGAGAAAACCTCCCACAGACGTGAGCAGTGGCGGTGGCGGCAAACTCTCAAGGCACCCAGGTGGCGGGCATTGTTAACCCATTTCCAGCTCGCCCTGGGAGTGACACTGCGGGGCTTTGCTCGGAGCAGCCCTGTGTGCACGGCCCTCCCATGGGACCCCAAATCCACTCTCCCCCGAGAGCTTCTCTAACTAAGGACTTCTTCCCTTCCCTCTCTCAGGTCCTGCATGGTTTTTTCTCTTTCCTAAAGGGCAGGCTGTGTTTGAAACCCTGAAAAGCATTACAGCCTTTCATTAGTTGTTTTGGATCTGACCCAGAAGTAAAGGTTAAGGACATTAAGAGCACACACAAAAATCTGATTATCGTCCACGGTGACAGTTCCATTTTGCTACTTACTGTTTTCAGACAGCTCCACGATGTAATAAAGAATAGGACTGTTTCCGTCAAAGGGCCGGACCCAAGAGAGCACCACGGCGTGGCTGTGGGAAGAATTAGGGCTGGCCAGGAGGTTCTGAGGTGAATGAGGCAGTTCACTTGAATCAAAGGGGATGAAAAGGAAAAAGAAGAAAACACACATCAGAATCCATGGTGAGCCTGAGCTCTTACAGCAGCCCGTCCTGCTGTGTCATGTTTGGGAAGTGAAGAACATAAAATATGCCCCAAACGCAAATATTAACTCTCTTCCTCCCAAAAAGGGACAGACAAAACCCAGCTTCATTATTCACAGTGTTATTTTGTTTACTGGTCATAATTTCATTGAACCCTTATGCTAGCTACCAAAACAAGTACTAACACTGTCACATAAATAGGGAGAGGGGACGTAGACATTAACACATACATTATTATTATTTTTTAAAATTTTTTATGAGACTATGTCTCGCTCTGTTGCCCAGGCTGGAGTGCTGTGATGCGATCTGGGCTCACTGCAACCTCTGCCTCCCGGGTTCAAGTGATTCTCTGCCTCAGCCTCCCTATTAGGTGGGAGGCGCCCACCACCACGCCTGGCTCATTTTTGTTATTTTTAGTAGAGACGGGGTTTCACACCATCTTGGCCAGTTTGGTCTTGAACTCCTGACCTCGTGATTCATCCACCTCAGCCTCCCAAAGTGCTGGTATTACAGGCGTGAGCCACCGCGCCCGGCCTACACATACATTATTTATTTAATTGAGAAAACTTAGTCAACAATTTGTTTTTACAACTAGAGGCTGGCAATGGAAATGCCACATACACAGGAAAAGGTCGGGTACATTTCACAGGAACGTTTCCAACAGTAGCCATTTGGAGTTATGAGAGAAAATGCCCGCACGTATTCTTAGACAACACAGTTGCCGCATTTATTGACAGCATGAGGTTACATTGTCATTATGTCTTCTGCTGGAGTTACGGGGATTTGGGGGAAGCACTTAAAAGAAAATGTGGTGAAAACAGTAACTAAAATCCCATGGAAATGATAAAGAACACATCAGCAAGGCTATAAAATGGAAATGCAATTAAAGTGAATAAATTCTTTAAATAACTTTCCAGTAAAAAAAAAAAAAAAAAAAAAGTTTTTACTGGGATTTACCAGTGACAAAGCTGCAAAACCCTACTATGTAGTTTCTACCAAGGCTGACTCTATAACCTTAAAACCATGAGCTGCCCAGGCCCCGTATTCAACCTTCACGTCTCCTGAATCCGGGGCAGGACCCCGTGCCGGGGCTGTTCTGGCTGGCTGCCCCTCTATAAATGCTGCCAGGCAGTGCTGGGGAGAGGGGATGCCGAGTGTGACCTGGCTTACCGCTAACCCGTTTTTGGTCTCTTAGACATCAATTACTGCTGACCCACACGGGTCAGAACAAAAAGCCATAATTATACTTGATATTTTTAATTTTAAAAATGTACTCATTACATTTTGAAATTTATTAAGCTGTTTTGTGCTTTCAGCTCCCTAAGAAACACAGCTCCAATCCATGCACACCATTTATAAGCATAGTAATATTTCTAATGTAGACTGCGACTACATTGTACGTTAGTGCGATAAAGAATAAACGTGAGCCCAGGATGTCGTCTTGTTTTCTCTTTAACTGTGAATTAAGTTTTGAATCAGAAAAGGAATTGTTCGTTTAATTTTTTTTTGAGACGGAGTCTCGCTCTGTCGCCCAAGCTGGAGTGCAGTGGCACAACCTCGGCTCACTGCAAGCTCCGCCTCCCTCCCGGGTTCACACCAGTCTCCTGCCTCAGCCTCCCGAGTAGCTGGGACTACAGGCACCCGCCACCATGCCCGGTTAATTTTTTATATTTTTATTAGAGACGGGGTTTCACCATGTTAGCCAGGATGGTCTTGATCTCCTGACCTCGTGATCCGCCCGCCTCGGCCTCCCAAAGTGCTGGGATTAAAGGCATCAGCCCCCACACCCAGCCGTTCGTTTCTTTTTTTTTATTTTTTGTATAGAATGGGTCTCACTATGTTGTCCAGGCTGGTCTCAAACTCCTGGCCTCAAGCGATCATTCCACCACAGCCTCTCGAAGTGGTGGGATTATAAGCATGAGCCACTGCACCTGGGCGGAGCTGTCATTTCTATTTCAGTTCTCCAATAACCGAATCTCCATTAGAGGCGGAAATGCCAGCATAGAAATATCAATTCTACTTCTCCCAAGCCCCATTTCCTATTCCCCCCCCGCAATCTGAATCAGTTTGGTTTAAAACTAAACCAAAGTTGTTCAAATAGTCCCACCTGAAAAGAAAATACAAACAAATCTGACAGACACAGCCAAATAAGATAGTTTATCATAAAGAATGTATCTGATCTGAGATGGAACTTCTAGACTGTTGAAGTTTCCTGAATTACCGGGATGGTTTTTGTTACCATGGTGCGCCTCTCAGACCACAGCTGAGCTTATGCTTCTTGGGGGGACTCATGGTGGGCCCCAAGATCCTTCCAGGATGGGTCTGGCCATGCCAGGGAGGCCAACCATGGGGATTAGAAGGTTGGGGCTTTGAGCCAGTGGTGACGGCTCAGCCTTCTGACCTCCGGGGGGTGTAGGGGGCTGGAGACTGGGTTCAACCATGCGGCCAATGATTCAACTCTGGGAGGCTCGGGGTCAGTGAGGGTGGTAGGAATGCAGGATTTGCCCTGGGTGGCAGAGAGGCCAGACAGGGTCAAGGAGAAATGCAGTGGCCTGCACAGAGAGATCAGGAACGAGCTTATGGTCACAATTTTTGGACTGTCTTCTTGACTTTGGCTCTGGGACCCCAAGGGCAGCTCATTGGAAGCTGTTCTCACAGACTGGACACACTGTCAGATGATCATCTGTAATAGTCAGGACGGGAGACAGACTGTGAAACTAAAGGTGGATTAGAGGCTCGAGGAGCCAGGCAGCTCTGCAGACACACACAGTAGGAGTCGGAGAGAAGCTGGAGCAGGAGAGGGTGTACAACCAGCTCAGGACAAACCCTGCAAAACAGACATTCTCGGGCCAGGTGACCATACGCTATAAGATGTGGACAGGCTCCTAGGAGACAATAGGAATGGGTGACCTGTGGCCCCGGACAAGCTGCCGTGTCTCTGCACACTTTCTCTGAAGACCTCGAGGGGGTTATGTTTGATCGAATTCTAAATTCTGAAAGTCTGTCTTTCCCACAGAGGTGAAAACACGGCCTCTTGCACTTGATTTCAAATCATGCTTCTCTTAGCCTGAGGTGAGAAGTCACACAGAAATGACCCATCTTCCAGGTGAGGGGACTGCCTTTCTCTTGGGGCTGCTGTGCTGTGCAGACACTCACTGAAATGGAGGCTACTCCCTGGGCAGCTTCTGTCCTCCAGGGGTCAGCTCTCAGTCCCTGGAACATGCTCACACATATCCCTCCGTCCCTCTGCCCCCTCAGCTAGGATGTGATTCTAGTCGGAGTGGTTTCTGATTTCCCTGCTGCCAGCAGACCACAAGCAGCAGAGGAGAAGGATCTACCAGAAGCAGGCATGCCGAACAGCAAAAATGGTCGCAAGAGCCTGAGCTGAAGGGATGTAAAAAGATTTTTTTAAAAGATTAAAAACAAATACTTAAGAACTTAGAAAGCAAACTAGTCTTGAGGCATTCAGTGTAGGTGGCAAGAGCTACCCGCCCAGTGGTGCCTGAGGATCCAAGTGCCCGTGATGTGCAGAGGCGCACGCATCCTTCTCTGCTACTGTCCCACGAAGTCACTCCGTTGACTCAAAGTCACACTCGGTGTGATGCACCAGTACAAAGTGTGATTTTTCCGTAGATCACAGGACTCAAGCATTGGAAGGAAACATCGATTTTTCCCAGTTTCAATCTCTCCCCTCTATGAAAATTCCCTCGATAATATCTTGTGTGTAAAATATTACCTGTTTCATAACGTGAAGGGCCTTGTGACAGAGAGACATATCTCAGAGATACTGCACGTTCAGTTCCTGACCACCGCAATGAAGTGAATATCGCAATTTGCAAGTCACACTCATGTTTTGGTTTTCCAGTGCACATACAAGGTCTGTTTATACTCTACTGCAGTCTATTAAGTGTGCAATAGCATTGTCTAAAAAACATGTACACACCTTAATATAAAAATACTTTATGCTAAAAAACGTGAACAATCATCTGAGCCTTCGGTGAGTCACGATCCCATTGCTGGTGGAGGGTCCTGCTTGGATGTTGATGGTCCTGCTTGGATGCTGACGGTGAGTCACGATCTCATTGCTGGTGGAGGGTCCTGCTTGGATGAGAGTGGTGGGTGCTAAAGGCTGGGGGGACTGTGGCAATTTCTTCAAATGAGACAGCAGTGAAGCCTGCCGCGTCAATGGACTCTTCCTCTCATGAAAGACTTCTCTGTAGCATGTGATGCTGTTTGATAGCATTTTACCCACAGTAGAACTTCGTTCGAAATTACAGTCAATCCTCTCAAACCCTGCCACTGCTTTACCAGCTAAGATCATGCAATATTCGAAGTCCTTGTTGTCATTTCAACAATGTCCACAGCATCTTTGCCAAGAGTAGACGCCATCCCACACGACTTGCTTTGCTCATCTCTAAGAAGCAAATCTTCATCTGGACAAGTTTGATTATGAGATTGTGGCAATTCAGACCATCTTCGGGCTCCACGTCTAATTCTACTTCTCTTGCTATTTCCACCACATCTGCAGCTACTTCCTCCATGGAAGCCTTGAACCCCTCCAACCTTATCCACAAGGGTTGGAATCAACTTCTTCCCAACTCCTGTTAATATTGATACTCTTACCTCCTCCCATGAATCACAAACATTCCTTTTTTTTTTTTTTTTGAGACGGAGTCTTGCTCTGTTGCCCAGGCTGGAGAGTGCAGTGGTGTGATCTCGGCTCACTGCAAGCTCTGCCTCCTGGGTTCACGCCATTCTCCTGCCTCAGCCTCCTGAGTAGCTGGGACTACAGGTGCCCGCCACCACGCCCAGCTAATTTTTTGTGTTTTTAGTAGAGACGGCGTTTCACTGTGTTAGCTGTGATGGTCTTGATCTCCTGACCTTGTGATCTGCCCACGTTGGCCTCCCAAAGTTCTGGGATTACAGGTGGGAGCCACCGCGCCCGGCCCACAAACACTCTTAATGGCATCTAGAATGATGAATCCTTTCCAGAAGGTTTTCCATTGACTTTGCCCAAATCCGTCAGAGGAATTATCATCCATGACAACTATAGTCTTATGAAATATAGTCCTTAAATAATGAGACTTGACGGTCAAAATTCCGCCTTGATCCATGGGCTGAAGAACAGATATTGGGCTAGCAGGCATGAAACCTCCTTGTATATTCCCATCAAAGCTCTAGCGTGACAAGGTACATTGTCCATAAGCAGTAATATTTTGAAAGGAATTTTTCTTTTCTGAGCTGCAGGTCTCAAAAGTAGGCTTCAAATATTCAGTAAAACACGCTGTAAACAGATGAGCTCTTACCGAGGCTTTGCCGTTCCATTTACAGAACACAGGCAAAGTAGACCGAGCATCATTCTTAAGAGCCCTAAGATTTTCAGCATGGTAAATGAGTGTTGGCTTCAACTTAAAGTCCCCAGCTCCATTAGCCCCTAACAAGAGAGTCAGCCTGCCCTTTGAAGCTTTGAAACCAGACACTGACTTCTCTGTAGCTAGGAAAGTCCTAGATGGTATCTTCTTCCCATAAAAGGCTGTTTCACCTGCACTGAGAATTTCCTGTTAGTGTAGCCACCCTCATCACTGTTCCCAGCTAGGTCTTCTGAATAACTTACCTAGTTTCTCCATCAGCACCTGCTGCTTTACCTTGTACTTTTATGTTACGGGGACGGCATCTTTCCTTAAATCTCACAAACCAATCCCAGCTAGCTTCCAGTTTTCTTTTGCAGCTTCCTCACCTCTCTTGGTCTTCACAAAACTGACGAGAGCTATGGCCTTGTACTGGGTTAGGCTTTGGCCTAAGGGAATGGTGAGGCTGGTTTGATTTTTCTCTCCAGACCACTCAAACTTTCTCCACATCAGCAATAAGACTGTTTCGCTTTCTTATCATTTGTGTGTTCACTGGAGCACTTTATATTTCCTTCAATTACTTTCCCTTTGCATTCACAGCTTGGCTGACTGTTTGGGGCAAGAGGTCTAGCTTTTGTCTTGTCTTGGCTTTCGACATGCCTTCCTTACTAAGCTTCATCATTTCCAGTCTGCTTTCTAGTGAGAGATGTACAATCCTCCCCTTCACTTGGGCGCTTAGAGGCCTTCACAGGGTTATTAACTGGCCAAATTTCACACTGCGGGTCTCAAGGAATACAGGGGCCCAAGGAGAGGGAGAGAGACAGGGAATGGCCAGTTGGTGGAGCAGTCAGAACACACACGGCATTTAGAGCTTAAGTTTGCCATCTTACATGGGCGTGGTTCATGGTGTCCCCAAACAATTACAACAGTAACATTCAAGATCACTGATCAGGGATCACCGTCACAGATACAATAATAGTGACAAAGTGTGAAACATTGTGAGAATTCCCAAAATGTGACGCAGAGACACTAAGTGAGCACACGCGGTTGGAAAAATTGTACCAATAGGCTTGCTTAACACAGGGTTGGTGTAAACTTCCAATTTGTAAAAAAACAAAAACAAATGCGCAATATCTGAGACATGCAATAAAAGACGGCATGCCTTATTCTGGAAATATAAACTGTTTCTTTCTTTCTTTTTTTTTTTTTTTGAGACAGAGACTCGCTCCGTTGCCCAGGCTGGAGTGCAGTGGCATAATTTCGGCTCACTGCAACCTCCGCCTCTGGGGTTCAAGCAATTCTCTGCCTCAGTCCCCCGAGTAGCTGGGATTACAGGCACCCACCACCATGCCCGGCTAATTTTTGTTTTTTTAGTAGAGACGGGGTTTCGCCATCTTGGCCAGGCTGGTCTTGAACTCCTGACCTCGTGATCCACCCGCCTCGGCCTCCCAAAGTGCTGCGATTACAGGCGTGAGCCTCTGTGGCCGGCCACTATTTCTTTAAATAATAAGTTTTGGTTATTTAGAAAATGAACCTTTGTGAGATCCTTGACTAACCCATCAATAACAGATAAATGAGGCTTTAATATATTCTGAATCCATTTCAGAAAATCTTATCTAATGGGGATAGATTGCGTCGAAGCATTACTCTGCCAACTTTGAAAGGAGATAAATGATCAGTGGAGTGACTCACAGACAGTGATAAGCGCACAGGCTGATAAATGGAAGAGGTCCCAGAGAACAATGGAAGCGAAGCCCAGTGCTGAGTCACTTTGTAATTTAAAGAGAATAGGGGGAAAACCACTGTCAGGCACAGGACACCTCAGGAATATCAGAAATTAACAACAACAGTAACAGAAACCCAACTGTACGGGAGAGAGATGAAGCGAGGTGTGTGTGAGAAAAACAGTTTTGAAAAAAGACTTGAAAGAAAGCAATTGGTGGAATTGTGGCTGTAGGGGGTAATTGCTCTGGCAGAAAAGGATCAGATAAGTACTTTTTTTCTATATAGAAAGCCTTGGCCCTTTAATGCGCAAATGATGACTTGGTCAAACCCATCTTCTTTGACTTCACTCTGAGGATGAAGATGACGGGGCTTGATAACTCTGAGGGAAACAGTATTAAATTCTTCACTCCTTATGATGGCTTTGGCAGAAGTGGTTTTATAGAAAGCAACCTCTCTCACTGCCTGAGGGCCTCCGAGTCAGCTCCGTAAATTGGGTTTTCTCCAGGCTCATGAGAATTAGTCTCTGATTTCAGGAGGAGAGATGAAATGCTAATTGGGTCTTTAAATGATTTAACAATTAATCAATCCATAAGGCCTTAGGAGCCTGGTCCCTCTGGTGTGCTCAATACAGGAAGATGCTTTGGGGAATATGAAGTCATCCCAGAAACCGGGTCCTGTCCCCACGGCACTGGAAAACTAGAGGAAAGACGCTACTAAAACAAGGGGTGACCAGCATTTAATGATGACGTGTGTGGTTAATTTACAGGCTGCCTCATGGAACCATCTGGAGTTTTAGAAGCCTCTTCTCTCGGGGGGGATGAAGGCAGAGCCCTCCTAAATTGGTCCTCCTCAGTAAGGCAAAAGACACCATCTCATTTCAGCTCAGTAAGTGGAGAGAGGCTTACCCAGACATTTACTAGGTTCCTACTGTATACCTGGCACTGGTCCAGGCATTGAGGACTCAACAGCAAACAGACACATCTCGAATTGATGTCAGAAGGTCATAGAATGTGGTCAGAATAATGCAGGGTAAAGGGCTAGAAAGTTCCCAGCCCCAGAGGCAGGGTGCTGTTAGGAAAGGGGAAAACAGCATTCTTGTATAAAATGGTAAGAAAGCACAAAGAGCTGTAACTTAGAGCATCCCTCCCCAGCTGGCTTCCACACCAGGATCTTACAAACCCCGGGTGGATGCCACCCTCACAGCCATCCTTTGAGATGAATGATACCACACCCAGTCTACAAGGTGAGAGGCCGAGGCTGAGAAGTGAGGTGATTTGTCCAAAGTCACACAAGTAGTGAAAGGCAGGCAGGGCCTCCTGGGCCATCCCTTGCTCCTGTTGGCCCCACTGCTGGCCAGCAGCCCCACCAGGACTGTTCCGGGTGTGAGGTGGGTGCGGGGGCCGCCCCTTCACTCAGCCTTAATGAGGTGAAGCTTAGTGCTGAAGTGTAAAACACAGGGCAAACAGACGTGAGAACAGGCCAACAGCTGGTCTATTTTTGAAAGCTCACTTCTAAGGCTCCTAATTTCTATATTTAACAAAGCAGCTTTTAACTGAAGTGGAGAGGCAAGGAGAAAACAGGCTTTCAGGCTCCTCTGAAGGACATTGTTTAGCCATAAGTACCTCTCAGTCCCTTCCCTTCAGCAATATGAGATTTTTTTCTTCTTTTTTTTTTTTTTTTTTTGGTTATCTGAGTAAATGATGGAAACATTACAGAGCTCAGTTTGAAAGTTACCTGAGAAGGACAGAATGCCCTGCAATTATAGGTTATTATTATTATCATTCTATTGCCATTGCTGTAGAGTCAAGCCCTGTTGGATCTAAAGAAACACCATGAAGGAACACCTTTACCAATTCATCCAGGTTTGGGATAGAGGAGCCCTTCATGATACTAACAATTCACGAGGAACAATTGTCTTCCAAATCAGTTCTGTAACCAGTTTGTACTTAAATTGGTTTGAATCACAAATTTGCAGAGATTTCTATATTTAGAGATGAGATGGTTTACCATTACAGAAAGCCTATTATTTTATACATACAGCAACATTTGCTGAAAAATGTATTTTACTTAGAGGAAATCAAATAAGCAAATAGTAGGGAAGATATGTAAATCAGTAGAACATAAAATTGTGCAGAATAAAAAGAATGGGCTATATTGGAAGTATGCAATTTGGCTTCTGCTGACAGAGTCTTTATGAACTGCTAACACGTATTTATTTGATACCAACGATGGATGATCTAAGGTTCTCAAAGGTAGTTTTAAAAATGTGCATAGTACAACAGCTCCTAGGAACTCACTGGCCATATCCTCCTATATTATCAAAATGAAAAAAAAAAAAAAATCCTCAGCCTGAGATCCGAAAGGGAGGAGGAAAGAGGCAGGAGTAGGGCTGAATGAGGGCTTTGGGTACTTGCTGTCTGGGTTTTGGTAGAGTGACATGAGCTTGCTTGTTTACCCATGGTGGGGAAACCAGGGCATGTGAGCATCAAGGTAAGAGTGGGGAACAGAAGGAGGCCTGCCAATGGGCAGAGACATCCACACATTCATTCATTCCTTCATGCATGCAGGAAGGCAACAACCAACCAACATACATTTATTGAACACCTGTTATATACCAAACACTACGTCAGGCACTCAAAATTCAAAACAGTGCCTCCAAGGTGCTTCTGTGCCAGGAGGAGAGGGAGCCATGAAGACATGTTCGTCCTCTGCAGCATGATCAGGGCTACCAGGAGGATGAGCTGTGCGCAGGGAAGAACTGCAGGCAGCATCCTGGTAACTGAACAGCAGGAAGTGCTACTGCGGCTGAATGCTAAGGGGTGCATGATCAGGAAACCTCTGGGGAAGCCCACGGATGACGGGCACCCAGCCGCAGGGGCAGTGGATGGCTGGGGCTCATGAAGGGCAGAAAGAGCCCAGGGATGTAGGCTCCAATGCCTGAAGGCAGGGGCTGGGGGAGACCTGCCTGCCCCGTGTGTACACAAAAGCTGGAGGACCCTCTGTGTGGCAGGCTTGCAGCCGCAGCCCCAGGACCCTCAGTGATTCTCTGGAGGACACCCTGTGTGGCAGGCTTGCAGCCGCAGCCCGGGACCCTCAGTGATTCTCTGGAGGACACTCTGTGTGGCAGGCTTGCAGCCGCAGCCCGGGACCCTCAGTGATTCTGTGGATGACACTCTGTGTGGCAGGCTTGCAGCCGCAGCCCTGGACCCTCAGTGATTCTGTGGAGGACCCTCTGTGTGCCAGGCTTGCAGCTGCAGCACCAGGACCCTCACCCCACCGCCGACGGCTGACTCTGTAGAGCCATGGGGACTCCTGCTGCTTCACGACTAACCAGAATGACCTCTGCTGTCTAAAGAGAACAAGGGGTCATCCTGGAAGGAGACAGAACAGGAGGTGGGAGGGGATTTTTTTTTCAGGAATGGATGGCACCACAGGGCCTTCTAGACTGGCTGCTACACATCGTGAACCTTTTACATCCACAAATAGGGGCTGGAGGAAAGCTGTTGGTGAGTTCCACTCATTTCCACATGCCTGTGGCAGACACAGAAGCCACATGCTCGGCACTTAGCAAGCATTCTTTTCATTTTTAATCCCCTCAGCTGGAGTCTCGGGATTCAGGGATCAATGAGACAGGGCTCCTATACTCAGAGTGTTCAAATTCTATTTTTAGGCAATGATTTCGTATACGGAATCTTCCCTGGATCAAAGGGGGCAGGGTCCAATGAGGAACATCTCTCAAGATTGCCTTTGTCGAATGGCCCAGCACGTCAAACAGTGGCCAGGGACGGATGGGCTGGGTGTGCCCCCGGAGTTGGCCGCTGCCCTGACGAGTGCTCGGTTGGGATTCTTTATTTTCAGGTTTTATTTTCGTACTCAGGCACTCAGGGAATATTGAGAGAGCACTGCTTTTAAAAAGCAAATAAATACATGTCAGAAAAATAGAATGTGTCAGCAGGTATTTCTGCTCCATAAATAGAGAGGGGAGTGGAGGAAGAGAGACAGCAGAGACAGAGGAGATTGACGGTTCCCACCTGGGCTCTTCGGATCTCCCAGGAAGGTCCAGATTGGAAGTAATGGGTGGTTGCTTTCTGTTTTCAGGATTTCACAAGACTTAATGGAAAGTATTTACCCACGGAGAGGCAGCTGGGACTCACTGAAACCCCAAGTCCAGGTGGCTTTCATGGGAATGACCTCACCTCAGCGGTTCCACCCCAGCATCTCTCACGGATTGGAAGCTCTCAAGGGCATTACGTGGAAAAATGAACTTGCTACTTAAGCGCAGAGTGGTAAACAGGGCCTATCAGGATAAGGTGTCCACGGGAAAAATATGACAAAAAGGATCCACGGGGATAAGAACCAATGATCACACCACCTACACCAAAAACAAAATTTCTCAATTCTGAAGTTTAAAGAAACTACAGAAAAACCTTGTCCATATCCATAGCTACGTAGCATGACGCACTGGCCTCTGACCGCTGACTTGGGACACAAGACGGGTGTGACACGTGTGAAGTGACAGTCACTGACAGGGGTGCAGTAATGAGATAACTGGGAACTGACTAATACCAGGCATCTCAGTACTCACATCACTTCCAGCCGGGCCATCCTAGAATCGTTCCCGCCTTCAGAAACAATCTCGCAGGTGTAATCACCGATGTCACCCGACCACGTCTGGCTGATGAGAAGGGACCCGTCCTTCTCCACCACGATCCTAGATGTGCTCGATGGAGTCAGGGCCACGTTGTCCTTCTTCCAAACGTAGCTGTGGGCCAAGCAAAGGGTCTTGAGTTACAAACCCCACAGGGACAGAATCACTGGTCCTTCCCTGTCTCTTAAAAAGCGAGCAACTAACAATCTTGTGAATGCACTTTACAAACCACTGAATTGTGCTCTTTAAAAGAGTGATTTTTCTTTGCTTTTTGTTTTGTTTTGCTTTTTTTGTTTTTGTTATTTGAGACAGAGTCTTGCTGTGTGGCCCAGACTGGAGTGCAGTGGTACGCTCTTGGCTCACTGCAGCCTCTACCTCCTGGGTTCAAGCAATTCTTGTGCCTCAGCCTCCTGAGTAGCTGGGACCACAGGTGTGTGCCACCATGCTCGGCTAATTTTTTTTTTTTATATTTTTAGTAGAGATGAGGTTTTGCCACGTGGCCCAGGCTGGTCTTGAACTCCTGGCCTCAAGGGATCTGCCCGCCTCGGCCTCCCAAAGTGCTGGGATTACAGGTCTGAGTCACTGCACTTGGCCTAAAAGAGTGAATTTTTTGGGAGGCCGAGACAGGCAGATCACAAGGTCAGGAGATCGAGACCATTCTGGCTAACACGGTGAAACCCCGTCTATACTAAAAAAAATACAAAAAACTAGCCAGGCGAGGTGGTGGGTGCCTGTAGTCCCAGCTACTCGGGAGGCTGAGGCAGGAGAATGGCGTGAACCGAGAGGAGGAGCTTGCAGTGAGCTGAGATCCAGCCACTGCACTCCAGCCTGGGTGACAGAGCAAGACTCTGTCTCAAAAAAAAAAAAAAGAGTGAATTTTATGGCATGTGAATTAAACCAAAATATAATAATAAAAAAGAAAAGCAACCAGATATCTTGGTCATAATACACAAACAGATGCTGAGGTTAAAAACAGAGCAATGAAAATGACTGCCCCTGCCTGACTGATCTTGTGTTCTAGAGATGAGAAGTCTGTAGAACCATGGGCATACCTGTCACCTATGAAAACGGCACCCAACATTCCTGCCCCGGTAATGCTCCTGGAGGACAAGAGTATTGTCTGGACAGGAGGCAACGACTATTTAAAAAAAACTGCAGAGTGGAATTGCTCAACTCATGGAAAAAAAAAAAACACACACACACACTTCAAAAACATATTTTCTTAAAATTTGACCATTCTGGCAGATGGTCCTTAAAATTGCATTTCTTTCTCATTTAATCTATCTGTAGCAATTTGAGCACATTTTTCTTTTCAAATACAGAATCAACTGAGAGGCTGCCCAGTCTTTAGATGACCACGGGCAGGGGCAGCACTCATTGCTATATGGAATGAAAGTGCTGTTTTTCTTTTCCACAATAATGTGATCGGATTTTCAAAATGTGCCCAGTTCTTTAAAGCCTTCATATTCATAAGCACCGACATTTACAAACTACTCTTATCAGCAATTACCCTGAGATAGAACAGGGCCGATTCCACAAGAGGGAGATGGACAGATTGCTCACCCCGGGGCACCGCATCCGGCTGGAATGGCCACTTAGGGCCTGGCGCCCCTCAGGGCAGAGCAACCCTGGGATGAGGGGCGCCCTGAGAGCGAGTAACCCAGTTCCATCTCAGGAAGGGGCCTCCAATTTAATCACATATAACAAGCTACGAGGAAACCACAGAGATCCGAGGGGGTTCTTTTTGAGCTGTCAGAGTAGCAGAAAGCAGACTTCCTCGAAGTCATACTCCAAATCATTTACGAAGGAGCTCTTTCCCAGGCCTGACGACCGTCTCCAGGGCAGCCACAGGGTGGGGGGGCGGGGGTGTTCTAGGTCATCTTTCACTTGCTAGTTTTTGTTTGTTTGTTTTGTTTTACATTCGGCACCCTGGTACCTAAACCAAATTTGGATTCTGAGCCCTGGGAAACCCCAGGGAGTTGGGTGGAGACATGGAAATTTACAATTGGCCAAAGGCCCGCTAGAAGCGCAAGAGAACAGCTGCGGAGTCTCCGCGTCCTGCTGCTGACCGTGCACCCACAGCCGTCCCCTCTGCTCTGGGTGAGGGGCCCCAGAAAGTAGGAGGGCGTCTTGAGTCTGCCCATTCGACTCACGCACTGTGCCCCTTCTGGGGTAAGGCTGGAGTGGAAATACTCTGATGACTGGATTTTTCTTTTTTTACTTTCAAGGCTGATTCCAAACATTTAAAACTATTCCGAAGGTGGCTGCTCTTCAGGGAACAGCTCCCCATTGGCGCCCACCTGTCTGCTGCCACAACTTCACCTGGAGTCTCATATTTTGCACAGTTACTTTCCTGACCTGAATTCAAACAAAGACGGGATATCAGCATTCCTTTAGAGAACTCTTGGCCGGGCGCGGTGGCTCACGCCTATAATCCCAGCACTTTGGGAGGCTGAGGCGGGCGGATCACGAGGTCAGGAGATCGAGACCATCCTGGCTAACACGGTGAAACCCCATCTCTACTAAAAATACAAAAAATTAGCCAGGCGTGGTGACGGGTGCCTGCAGTCCCAGCTACTCAGGAGGCTGAGGCAGGAGAATGGTGTGAGCCCGGGAGTCGGAGCTCGCAGTGAGCTGAGGTCGTGCCACTGCACTCCAGCCTGGGCGACAGAGCGAGGGTCTGTCTCAAAAAAAAAAAAAAAAAAAAAAAAAAAAGAGAGAACCCTCACATCTTGTCTCCTTCTTAGCATGTACCTTCCCATGAGTGCGCTGGGGGCTGTGGCTGCCTTTGTCCCATGCACAGGCCTCCCTCCCCGCCATTTCACGATGAAATTATCCGGAGAGTAAATAACTCCCCCCGCAGGGAGCGGCACAGCCCCCATGTAAACACTGCTGAATCCTAGTCGATCCCTCTGGATTTTTCTCTCACTGAGTATCAACCTCTGACAAGTACGTTTTACAGACAGTGTATTAACCTTGGCAGGAAGAAATCATGAAAAGCAGCATTAAAGTCATGAAGTGGAACATAGCTCACTGTAAATAATACATAAGGCTGGAGTGGAAAATGGGATTTGTGTGATTAATGATGGTGCCCACAACCAGAAGATGCCATAATCAGGGACCTGCCGCTGAAATCAAAGTTCCCCCAATTCTTCTTCCTCATTTCGACTTCACTTCAGAAACTCACAGAATATCAACAAGCCCCAAAGCATTGTAACTGATTGTGCTTACCGGAGGGAAACCCGGGGGTCGTGCGTGGCTCCACAGTGCAGCGTAGCCGTGGTCCCCTTAATCACCACGTGGTCCTCAGGAGGGTGGACGATAGATGTCCGATCTGAAAAAACACAAGTCCCGAGTCAGACGACATGACAAGTGTGAGAGTTTCTGCCCTCGCGGGGATAATGCCCTGGTCATCTGACATCACAACCTCCAAGTTTTCTCTCATCTTGGCAGAGTGAGGGTAAATGGATCGTTCTCAGAAATGCTAGGGGAGTTAACAACAAGCAAAAAAGTCAACCACTGCAGCAAAGTCTGTCAACCCACCCCCCCGCCAAATCACCTTTAACCTCAAACACCATGGAAGTAAATGAACACCGACCATCCCATGCAGGTGTGGATGAGGTTCTAGGCGCTAAAATAAAACTTAGATTCTCTTCCTAGATGACCATCACTCTAGTCATTTCTAGTGTCTGTGTGGCACGTTGTGAGTCTGCCAAATGCTTTTGTTTAAGTTGTTGTATTTATTCCTCCAGACACTCTTGTGAGGGCTGTCATATTACTGCTCTCAGCTTTCAGGAAAGAAGACGGACATTCAGAGATGCAGTGACTTGCCCACCTCCCGCAAGCCAGTACGGGGTGGGGACCTGCAGCTTGCCCGTGCGATGGGTCACTGTGGCACCCATACCTCTAAGGGGGACCTGCTCTGCTTCCAGGAACAGAGCCCAGAACCTGGGAGTCAGGAGGCTAAGTTGGAGGCCAAGCCTGACCTCTGCTAATGATGAGTCCAGAAATACATCTCTGCATCTTAGTTTTCCTGGCTATGGAAGGGAATGCTAACGTCACTAATAGTTGTACAGATTAAAGTGGGCAGAGTGTGTGAAAATGTTCTGTAAAGCCAACAAAGTGTTATCCCAGTCAGGCTAGTGTCATTATAATGTTGAATCTCAGCGATCCACACAATTTTCTGGTGAATGATCTACGGAGATTCAGATGCCACTTTTTCGTAAGCTTTTTAATATCCTACTGCTCAAGGCCATTGCTTCAGTTCTGATTGCAAAAGTTCACAAAACTGCAACCTCAGGCATAAATGGGTTAAATATATGGTTACTATTTAGGGATATATAATGAACGAAGTGATTGAGAGAGTCATCCACCAAATGGAACAAAAGCTGCTTTTTAGTACTTGACAGCATAGTGGGAACTTGGATTAATTTCCTTGAAACTCATGATCATTTTAGAACACTTAACAAATTAGAAAGAGTTGTTTATCAAAGTAGACACCAACTATATGATAGAAAATGCTAGACAAATATGAAATAAAGCACAATGATTTACTTTTTCTGGAAGAATGGCATTTTAACAAATTACTCCCTCAAGCAAGTTAAAACTTTCTCTCCTCATGTAGATAGCTTTGTAAAAATCTGTGAGTGAGCGCTCTTTTGCTTTTTAAATAATGAGCTTTTAGTAGTACAGATTGAGACGAGACAGAGAGGAGAAAGTATATTGGCAACAAAGCTAAAAAGTGGCAATGGGGGGCCATTTGGTCCAATGTTTAAGCTCCAGAAAACTACTCTGCATTTCCAAAACATGTCTTGTTGATTAAAAAAAGGGCAAAAGCTGGAGAAACAATGAAGATTTTCCTTTCAGTTCATTCCTAATATACAAGAAACATTGATAGTTAATATATTAGAAGTGTTTTAGTTTTTCGTAATAATTGTATGGCAAAATATTCCTTCTTTAGGATTTTAATTCTTAATTGTCTTATAAATTGCTTACAAAATTAACCAACACATCAATTTTGTGATTTGAGCTAGTTTTGTGTAGTATCTCCACTGACTTTAAGAAGTCAATCTTTTATCTCTCCTGCAATGCCTCCATTACATCTGAATACATTTTCTAATTATTCTTTTAGACACTGAAAATTTCATTTCTCAACAGATTTCTATAAACTAGTTGTAAAAATAATCATTCTCTTTTGATTAAATTAGCAAGCCCAAGGGCATGTTGACATCCCCGAAGCACATGACGACACGATGATTAAACCCTGGCTAATAAAAGGCTGACGTGTGAGGGCTGCTCCTTACTCCACACGGTGAGCGTGGCCGATGCGTTCAGGGAGCCCTCCGTGTTGGCCGCATAGCAGGTGTAGTTGCCGGCATCCTGGATGAAGACGGGTGCGATCTGTAGACCCCCCGATTCAAGAAGCATGAACCTAGGAATCCGGACAGAGCCACTGGCCAGAATGTGGTTTTCTGAAGAACAGTAGAGAAAAGAGGCATGTTACAGTCATAACACTGGAAGGAAAGGAAGATAGTGGTTAGAGCCATAAACAAGTAACATGGCTTGGCTCTGTGTCCCCAGCCAGGTCCCATCTTGAATTGTAATCCCCACACGTCGGGGAAGGAATCTGGTGGGAGGTGACTGGATCCTGAGGGTGGTTCCCCCACGATGTTCTCCTGATAGCAAGGGAGTTCTCATGAGATCTGACGGCTTAAAGGTGTTTGGCACTGCCCCCTTTGCTCCTTCTCTGTCCTGCAGCCACGTGAGATGAGCCTACTCCCTCTTCACCTTCCACTATGATTTCCTGAGGCCTCCCCAGCTATGTAGAACTGTGACTCAATTCAACCTCTTTTCTTTGTAAATTGCCCAGTCTCAGGTATGTCTTTATATCAGTGTGAGAGCGGACTAATACAACAAAGAAATAACTTAAGGAAATAATCAGAATAAAGTGAAAATTGTATGCAAAGAAATAACTGAAGCGGTATCTGCTAGCACTGTTTAGAATAACAAAAACCAAGAACATCCTACTTGCTCAATATTGAGAGATTTGGTTAAACAAACTACGATCCATGAATGCGATTGCTATTTTTGGGTGACCGGTTTTTAGTTTTCTTTATATCTGCATGTATTTGAAACATTTTTATATAAAGCTATGATGTTCAAAATTAGGCAGGAAAACAAGAGACAGTAAGAGCCCAGCCCTGTTATTGATCTGTAGTGTCCCAGATCTTTAGCAGCCGTGTCTGAGTGCCGGGATTGTGCCTCTGAGACTCGAGAAGCTGCCATGCGGTTTTCCAGCAGGAAGAGAAAGATAAGGCTTTTGGAACGTCAGCCCGATACAGGCCAGCAAGTATGAGGAGCTCATCCGTGTGAATCAACAAGACTCAGCATAGACTTGTTCAGGATGGACTCTGTGTGCTGTTCTTTCAGTGGCCCTCGTGGAAGGGGCTATGGGAACTGCAAAGGCAGCCTTCCCAGAAACTGAACCCACAGTGGGCTGCAGCGTCCCAGGTTGACGGGGGAGGGCATGGAACGATGTGGTCCTGGAAGCATCTTTCTTCAACAAAACAGTGATTCTTAATTCTGAACGTCATAAGGAAGAGCTCCACTTCACAGTGGGAGAAGTGAGTGCTAGCAGAGTGATTTCACATCCAGTGCTTGATACGGGAAGGCCCGAGGAGGCCTGAGGCACTCTCTGAAGGGCACGGGTAGTGAAGAGCGACATGTGCACAATTCTTCTCTCTTTCTAATGTGTGTTTCCCTTTCTAGAAGGCAGGGATCTTGTCTGTCCTATTTATCCTTGTGCCCACGGTATCTTGCACCTGGTGGGCATTCTGTAAATCAGGGGTCCCCAAGCCCTGGGCCGCAGACCTGTTTGGAACTGGGCTGCGCAGCAGGAGGTGAGCGGTGGCCACCGAGCACGACTGCCTGAGCTCCTCCTCCTGTCAGTTCGGCAGCGCCATTAGATTCTCACAGGAGCGCACACCCTCCAGTGAACTGTACATGCCACGGCTCTAGGGTGCACACTCCCTA
Source organism: Theropithecus gelada (assembly GCF_003255815.1). NCBI lineage: Eukaryota > Metazoa > Chordata > Mammalia > Primates > Cercopithecidae > Theropithecus > Theropithecus gelada. The sequence continues at coordinate 53,246,446 of NC_037670.1, read as the reverse complement.
GAAGAATCTAATGATCTGAGATGGAACAGTTTCATCCTGAGACCACCAGAGACCATGGAGAAATTCTCTTCCAAGAAACTGGTCCCTGGAGCCAAAAAGGTTGGGGACTGCTGCTATAAGAGGTTATTGAATCTTCATTGAGTGAACACATAAATGAATAAACAAGAGAGTGAGTAAGAAGCAAGCCCTGGCCTGATAGGTTATGTTCTACATGGGCCATGCAGTTGTGGGTGGTGGATGCTACCCACCTCTTTTCCAGGTGATGGCAGGTTTGGGAGCCCCGGACACCTCACACCTTAGAATGGCTGTCATCCCGTCGGTAACCGTGGTGTCTGCTGGCCGCTGGGTGAACACTGGAGCGATATCTGAGAAGAGGAGTTAATGAAATGATGAGGGCCTCGTTCCCCTGAGATGCTCACACCAGCCTGGCGGAGGATCCTGCACGGGCTTCAGAGAACCAGTCACAGAGATAACTGTAGTAATACGAAAGGAACGCTGTTCAGGAGGGACAGCAGCCCTCCACTGTTCGTCTCCCAGGAGTTACCTATCTTTGTTTACACCCTGGAGAGAAAATACAGCATCACGATGTAATAGACACACAAGTGGGAAGGTGCAAGGGCCCAGGAAGAACAGTTTCAGATGAATGTTAAAGAGAGGACAGGCATTTATTTAGATCAGCCAAAAGATTGCTTTTGTTCTTTAAATGAAAGGTAGCCCACACCTATATTTCCAGTACTTTAGGAGGCTGAGGCAAGAGGATTGCTTGAGCTCAGGAGTTTGAGACCAGCCTGGGCAACACAGTGAGATCCCTGTCTCTACCAAAAATGAAAACTTAGCCAGGTATGGTGGTGCGCGCCTGTAGTCCCACGTACTTGGGAGGTGGAAGCAGGAGGATTGCTTGAGCCCAGGAGGTCAAGGCTGCAGTGAGCTATGATTGTGCCACTGTACTACAGCCTGGGTGACAGAGTGAGACCTTATCTCAAAAACAAAAACAAAAAACCTAATTATTGAATATAAAATGTCATCCACAAGACGACACTTTCTAGGATCTTTTCTAGGATCTGTCCCGAGAGCTAAAATAACCAGGTTTCAAAGACCTCCATAAAGATACATTTCTGGGAGGTGTCATGAGCCCCAAGCGCGGGGTTTCTTCTGTTCGTGGGGGATGGTCAGGGCCTCCAGCAGTCCCGACTCAGACCGAGGAAAGACAGGAGGAGTTCCTGATGGCTTCAGTGAGGGCTCGCCTGACTCTGTGCTACCCAATAACAATTAACCGGAACCCCTCGTACGACAGTGATCTGCATCTCTCAAGTTTTCTGTGAGGGTCCCTGGGCTGATACCCCTCAAGGAAAGAAGCGAGTAGACCTCATGGAACCCAGGGCACAGCCGCTGCCTCTTCCTGCACCTGCTGAGAATCCCATGGACCATGGCAAGTCCCAGAAACTTCATTGCCAGGACCCTTCCTGAAGCCAACCCTGTCTCTCCACCTTGCATACAACCACCTGAGTCCAGGGTCTTGCCAGAGGCTGCAGGGTCCTCTAACAGGTCTCAACACTTCTGACTGTCAGGGTCCCTGAGGTAGCCAGCCTTGGGCTGCCCTTTGAAAACTACAAAGGCCTTCATGTCCCTTCCCTGCTTGCTCACAGCTCCCGAGGCTCCTCCTGTTCTTGGCCCCTGTCCCTGCCTATCCCTCTGCCCTCTGGCCCATCATGGCCACCCTGCTTGTCACTGAGCCCCATCCTATCCGTCTCCATTCACCTGCACTACATGCCGAGCTTGTTCTTCCAAGGCACTTGCTGTCCCCTCCAGCCTGTGCAATGTGCATGTCCCCGAGAGTTCACACTTCTGCTCCTTCTAAATCTCTCCTAGAGAAGCCCCCTCACACACCGTCTGGGGGAGACCCCCGGCTCACTCTGCCACCGCACCCACTCCCCTTTTCTGCAGCACCCCTGGCTGGCTGGAGTCATCTCGTCCTTCACTGCCTTTCTCCTCCCCGCAGACCCTCTGTCCTGGAAGCACAGGAACCTTGCCTGCCTTCCTCACAGCTGTGTCCCCAAAGCCTCATCCAGAGTGCCCGACACAGATGCTCAATAGCCGCTTGCTAAATGAGCAAATCAATATCGATTTTTTAAAGCACATTTTCCTTTCATTAAGGGTATTTTAATTAAAAAATTCATTTTGCACAAAACCTCTTACTACAAAGCAGATAACATGATTGCAATCATTTATTTGTTTGTTCACTCACTGACTGCCATGGTAACAGCTTAGGCAGCACTTTCCTTTCCATTTCCAATCTGACCCTCATGGGAATCCTATCATCTGGGCTTGCTGAGCTCCATTGTAACGGACGAGAAAACTGAGGCTGAGAGAAACCCAGTAATGTTCTCTGGGCTATCCTTTATTCTCATTCCTAAGTCTCCCACCGGAATGGAGATTGGCAAACGACAACCTGAGGGCCAAATTCAGTCTGCACCCCGTGTTTGTAAATAAAGTTTTATTGGAACACAGCCACTCGCATGTGCTGAGAATTGTGGCTGCTTTGAGGTGACTACAGCAATGCTGAGTAGGCCACATCTTTCAAAGCCAAAAATATCTACCGTTAGGCCCTTCGCAGAAAAATCTTGTCGATCCCTGTTCTGGAACGTCCCGGTTCACGATTGCAAGATAGGCTTCAAATAATTCTAATCGATCAAGACTCATCTTCTGACTTGAGCATCCAATATTATTTCTACTGCTTGAAGCAACAGTGGTTTCCTAAGCTCCAAAGTGAAAGACAAATTTGACCCGAGGGCAAGATTCAAGGAAGGGACCCCCTAGTTCACCAAAACACATGCACAGCTTGCTACACACCTAGTCAGTCTCTTCGCAGGCTCTGGGTGGGAAGAGCCCTCAGCTGTGCACACAGTGACATTGATTTGCTCTCTCCAACAGCTCTCACCCCTGAGGATATCAGCATTTTGCTCCCAAAAGGGCAAACGTGAAAGGTATATAATTCCGTAATCACTAGATTCTACTTCATTTTAGAAGAACAATATTATACAACCATGGGAGATTAAAAAGAAAACCCACAGAAACAATGAAAACCTTTACCTTGAGTTTATTTTTCAAAGACAGAGTGCCAGGGTATTTCTGTTAATGGGATAATAAAAGAAACTCATGAAAGAACTATAATCGTTCAAGGAAAGTAAAATAGAGAATGAATGTAAAAAAAAAATAATAGAAAAAAGATCAAAAGAAAAAGATGAGGAGTGAGCTATTCACTCAATAGTCCTTCCAATTCTGTCCAGAAAATAAGGGGAATTTTTTTTCTACTTCTCCTCAAGAAAGAGGAGGGCTTAGTGCAGGAAGAGGCAAGGCTGCCCGGAGAAGAGGAGGGCACTAGGGGCGGGGAGTGACAGGGCATCTGTGCGGCAAATGGGCCTACGCAGTTTCCCCATAGGACCCACAAAGGCTTCAGGTGTGCTTGAGAGCTAGCTCTCCTGGTCTGGCCACTTCTGGCCACATCACCCTCTCCGTTTACCTCAGGGGGCTGAACAGATACTACCACTTTCTATGTGTGTTATACGGGGCAAAGTTTGGGAAGTTCTGCCTTGAAGGCCCAGTCCAGCGGGTCTGGCTTTGCTGATAGGTGAGGTAGCCGTGGGCCTGGGCGTACCCCCTGGATATACCCAGGTAGCCGTGGGCCTGGGCGTACCCCCTGGATATACCCAGGTAGCCATGGGCCTGGGTGTACCCACTGGTTAAATCCGGGTAGCCGTGGGCCTGGGCGTACCCCCTGGATATACCCAGGTAGCCGTGGGCCTGGGCGTACCCCCTGGATATACCCAGGTAGCCGTGGGCCTGGGCGTACCCCCTGGATATACCCAGGTAGCCATGGGCCTGGGTGTACCCACTGGTCAAATCCGGGTAGCCGTGGGCCTGGGCGTACCCCCTGGATATACCCAGCTAGCCGTAGGCCTGGCCGTATCCCCTGGATATACCCAGGTAGCCGTGGGCCTGGGTGTACCTACTGGTTAAATCCGGGTAGCCGTGGGCCCGGGTGTACCCCCTGGATATACCCAGGTAGCCGTGGGCCTGGGTGTACCCACTGGTTACATCCGGGTAGCCATGGGTCTGGGTGTACTCACTGGATATGTCCAGGTCAGGTAACTGTGGGCCTGGGGGAACTCACTGGTTACATCCAGGTAGGTGTGGGTCTGGATCTCCCCTCCTTCATTGCTGGCGAAGCACTGGAAGATTCCGGAGTCCTCTGGACGCAGCTTCTGGATGTGCAGGCCTCCGCTGGCAAGCACTTTGTATCGAGGATTCTGGAGCCTGCTGATGGAGATGGCATCCTTGTACCACTGGAGGGTGGGAAGGGGGACCCCTGCGTAGGAACGGGAATAAATAGGATTTTAAAAATAATTCCTGACGTGAGGACTGAGGCACATCTGTTGCAAAGGCTAGAATGGCAATATTTTAATAGGCATTTTCTTGTCTATTCATGCTTTCAACTACCCTGTAAGGAGCTATTTTTCTCGTTGTACATGAAGCAATTGACACAGAGGGGCATTGAGAGGAATAGCTGGCACGAATTCCGGCAACCCCGGCTGTGGTGCCTTCCAGGCTCCACTCTGAACCCACGCAGGCTTGTGCTCTTGTTTGGAAAGAAGGAGATACCAGCTGAGACTGACCTTAAGGTTCAGATGGAGATGAAGCCCTCTCTGTTCTGCAGTGCCCTACTCAGCCACTGTGGGAGGGCTCGGGCACAGGGTCATAGGGGCAGAGGAGAGGACACAGGCCACATCCCAGGTCTGTGCCTCGCGGACAGTGTCACCTTGGGCAGAGTACATTACCTGTCCCTTTCTTTGTCTCTGTTTCCTCACATGCAGGTAACTGAATGATCATCATGACTTCAGAAGATTGAAGATTGGATGTGTCTGTGTGTCTGTGCGTGTGTATGTATATGTATGTGCATGTGAGTTTGTGCATGTGTATATATGTGCATTGTGTACATGTGTTTACGTGTGTATATATGTGCATGTGTTTATGTATATATGTATGTGTATACATGTGCATGTGTGTATATCTGTGTATATATGTGTGCACCTGTATATACGTGTATACATGTGTTTCTATGTGTGTCTGTGTGAGTTGGCGCATATACATGTGTGTGTGTATACATTTACGTATGTATTTATAAAACTCTTCTGCCTGGCACCTGGTGAGTGCTCAAAGGCAGTATCACTATTCATCCCAACAGCTAACAATGAAAATAAGTGCCATCTTTTAAACAACCCCTATCAAAAGGGTTGGATACCACGGGCCTTCATGGAGTTCTACTATCTCAGAGGAGCAATTTATTAGGTTAAGTAACCTTGTTAAGGGTTGAGGAGGCACAAGAGGTATTCCATTGTGGATACAGGAAAAGCTGACTTGCTCCATGAGGCATATCTAGAGACTTAGCTCTAGATCTCAGATGGTTCTGTACCTCAGTTTCCCTAAATAGAAAGTGGATTTAAATAAAAAACCTATCTTGACATGCTTCAGTGCAAAGCACACCAAAATCCCTTGATTTAAGATGGCACGTGGCTAGGTGTGAGATGTCAACTTTAATAAATAAAGTTAATGCCATGGAATATCTCAAGATAATGTCTTCTCAGATTCTCTTCTTTGCCTTAATTATGTTTCCTGTCACTTTTCATTAAGTCAGGAAATTTTTAAAAATCCATTTCAAGGTAAAAGCATAACCATTTCGTGTAATATCTCATAATAGCAGTTACACGATGTCGCTTTCGTAAGGAATAACCACTTCGCATGCTGCTATAGTTTCACTGTCAAAATTAAAAGAAAGCAGTAAATTATATGACGGCAGTGCAATGTCAGAAGATCTGTTCTCTCCATATTTCTAAGTCTACACTTAACAAGCACTTTACCCTGCAGAAGTCATGAAAAAAAAAAAAAAAAAAAGCCTTCTCTTGTCAAAGGGAGTTTAAGATTGTCATTTGTTGAAAAATAATTGTTAGCACATAGGGAACTGGGAGTATTTCTATTTTGGGGCAATTTAATGTCATAACAAAAATCTTATCCCCCGCAGTATTGTATACTCTTATTTCTGAAACACAAGCTCTCTAAATATTTTATAGCTTCACATTCACAGAGTTGTTGGCCTTCAGAAGTTGGCACTTACACAACAAAGAACAATGCAACCACCGTAAGAAAGACAATTCCATGTAAAATTCATCTTACTCTTCTGTCACTTCCCCCCTCTCCCATTTGCTGCATCAGTAGAGCTGGAACAGAGAAGAACAGAGAGAGAACAGAGCCGTGGACAGCAGCCACTGTGAGCTGGTCAGGAGCTGAGGACCAGAACTCCTATTCAGCCAAGTCCCGGATGGGGAGCAGTGGTTACAAAGCACAGCGGGTTGGGAGGGGGTCTCTGGGCAGAGGCTGATCTTTCCCTCCACCACCAGCACTGGAAGGGTGACACAGCACTGGAAGGATGATATACCATTTTCAGGAATAAGAAATGGCATCCACATAGTTGCCAGTAGGGACACATGACATTTGTTCTAAGTCCGGGGCTTCAGGTCCTGGGCGAAGCCAGTGTTCTGGCAAGAGCCAGGTGGCTGCTCTGGTGGCTGACAGATTTGCGTTTGGGTCCTGCCTCCATTACCATGTGGCCCTAGGTAAGTTATGTACCCAGCATTTAATGAGCAACTCCCACAGGCCACACGCTGGGCAATGACTTCATAAGAGAAGGATCCCATTTCAGCTCGTGGCCCAGTGCCTTGGGCACGTTACTTAACCATGCTTTCTAGGGCTTGGTTTTCCTGTGGTACCGTGAGATAATCGTCTTTCTCCTAGGAGCTGTTTTGAAGATTTACAAAACTGGTAGTCCTTCTTACCCTCCAAGCTCTTAGCGGGGAGAAAATTCCATCCTTAGGACGGATGGGTACAAACAAAAGAGAAGAGATCCTCTTCATTTCTTGATAGTTGCCAGAATACGAACACAGATTTTGTTAACGAAACTGCCTTGACAAGCCTGTCTCTGCTAGAAGGTTTTGTGTAACCGCCTGCGCTGCCTGACATGAGATGGTGACAGTGGGCGGCTCGTAACTGAGGCATGGGGATGAAGGCTGGAATGACCTGAACAGCAAAGGAAAAGTGGACCCAGAGCTGAAAAGGCAAAAAAAAAAAAAAAAAAAAAAAAAAGCAACATTTTCTATTCAAATACTATTCGGCCACAAAAAAGAATAAAATGGTGTCTTTTGCAGCAACCTGGATGGAACTGGAGTGAGAACTCAGACACAGAAAGATAAAGACTGCCTGTTCTCACTAATAAGTGGGCACTAAGTCACATGTGCACATGGACATAGAGTGTGGAAGGACAGACAATGGGGACTCAAAAGGGTGTGGGGTGGGCAATGGGAAATTACTTAACGGGTACAAGGGACATCACTCCAGTAATGGACGCACTCCTAGCTTTGGCTTCACCACTGTGCAATACATCAACGGAACGAAATTGCCTTGTACCCCGTATATCTACTACAAATACATGGACACCCATCTCTCCTTCTACAGAGTGGATATGGTCACCAGTCCCAGTCACCCCATGGATGAGGAAGAATTTTCTGCCCCGAGTCTCGGGGGGGTCACACTCTTGTGGAGTCAGGGCCTTGGAAGGGGAGTGCACAGGATATGACGGAGTCCCCTCTCTGTCTGGGGTGGATGGAGGCTTCCTTTTTGCTCTGCTGGGTAAATATTATCATTTCTGTTTTGCAGGGGAGGAAGCAAAAGCTCGGCAAAGTCCAATGCCTTACCCGCGGTCACTGCCCCAACACCGATCTACCCTCTGAGGTCTGCCTTCGCCGTCACACTCAGTGTCTCCCTAGAATGACAGCAATTCTGCTGTGGAAAAAGGTTGTTTGCCTTCCTCCCAGTCATGGCTCCTTGTCCAGCAGCCACTCCGCACTCACCCATGGCTTGGCATCTGATGTCCACGGTTTCTTCTACTTCAGCTGAAATCCGACTCTCAGGCTCAGCAGTAAAATATGGTGGCTCTTCAAAAAAGAAAATAAAAAAAAGTCCCTAAGCCAAAGAAGGATATGTCAAGAGACCATATAACCTAAAATAGTTTAGGCTTCTCTTAAAAACTCTTCTTGAAAACTTCATCCTTAGTTAGCATCATGCGTACAAACTCAAAATTCAGTGAGCACACGCCAAAGGCAATTTACAGTCTGGGGTTTCAGAAGGCAAATTACTACGCAGGGCGATGGCTACTTTTCAGTTTATGGGCTTGAATCATGGAATATCTTAATTCACATTTTAGAAGGACAATCCCAAGAGGTTCATAAAGGTTTATATTTACAGCACCGTATTTTACGGGCTAGTTTGCTTCAGTATCTAAACTAAACATGAGCTCGTGAAGCTTGTCAAGTGCCTGAGGAAGGTGTGCAGCCTGTATCGGGGAACAGCCTATTAACATATTTTTAAAATTCTTAGCAGTTCTTCTCCAAAATAGAGATTTAATACTTCAATGGAATACAAAATAATAACTAAGAGAAAAAATAGAGGGGAGTGCTAATCTATCTTTACCAGCAAAGGAAACTCCTAGGTACTTGCAATCTCTAGATACCCCACTCGCCTGTTCTGCAGAAAAAAAATAGTGGTTGTATGAAACAATGAATTTCCTTGGAGAGCCAATTGCAATATTTTTCCAGTTTATTCAGCAGAAATTCAACAGAGGCATGGCCAAGTCTGTCAAGTATTAAGGTGGTGGTGATTTCATTATCATGATCACAAAAGGCTGTTGTGTTCACTTTCTGTGTGATAATTAATTTCTGGGAACTGTCTTCCAGAGTTGGTTTATTTTCATTATAATTGTGTTGAATGTGGATAATATAGCTTGGCATGCCTCCTATATTGACTGTATCTTTAAAACAAGGTGGAACCTAACAGATGAAAAAGAGAAATGAAAACTAAGCATTTCAAAGAAACGATTAAGGGGGAAGCGGCTGAAGGTTTCTGAATGGAGGCAAAGTGAGGTTTCACTTCTGCGATTACCTGGACCACTCAAGCAGAAAGAATCTGCCTGAATTAACCACCCTGGCTGAGGAGATGGCTGCAAATTCATTAGAAGGAAGTGGATTCCTCTACTTAGGTTTTTATGTGTGTAGACCAAGCCTGAAGAAATATTGCAGACATTTAATGTCTACCTTTTTCAAGCTCGTCTTCATTGCCCAACTCATACATTCCCCATTTGATCACAGTTCCTCAATCAATAATCATAAAGGCAGCATTATTTATATTCTAACTATACAGGAGCTGCCTGCTGTCGGAGCCCTTGTGTGCAGGTCCTGACCTGTATTCATCAGGGAAGCTAAGTCAATATCTACCGTCATGATCTGACTAAAAGCATGCTAGGGAAAAAGGAAAAAACATAATGTTCAACATCAACATTTGCTTATGATTAATTATAGTTTTCCTTTTCTTAGTTGAGCACTTTCTTTTTAGAAAACCGTGGAGTCCCGTGTGGTTGTGAGAAGTAACACTGTAACACTGAAAGAGCTCATGGTCCCTTCACTTCGCTTCTGGCAGTGGTAACATCTTGCAAAACGATAGTGTAACATGACCAGGACACTGCTACTGATACAATCAACCTAGTTTATCCAGCTCTTGCCAGTGTTTCCTGTGCTCAAGTGTGCGTGTGAAAAGAGGGCAAATGCGTGTCCTATGCAACGTTATTACCATTATTATAGGTTTAGGTGTCCATCAGCACAAGGATGTTGCCTTCCATGACCACGAGCACCTCAAGCTCCCACCCCTCACAACCACTAATCCATTCTCTGTTTCTGTAGGTTTGTTATTTCAAGAATGTTACAGAAAGGAGGTCATCCAGTGTAACCTTTGGAACTGTTTTTTTCACCCTTCATGCTTCCCCTGAGATTCACCCAAGATGACCTGTGCTTTGAGGATACAAAATCCATATATATGAATGGTCAGCACCTACGGGCCCAGGGTGCCTTCCCTGAGGTACTGATTACCGCTGTCGCGTGGTCCACTCCCCCGAGGCTTTCCTCGAGTGCCAGGAAGGGACCTCGCTGGGGTCAGGGAGAAGGGCACTTCACATAGTGACCCGAAGTTGGCTCGGCTGAGCAAGTGCGTGGCTCTGGGGACCTCCACGCCCGGACGGGGCTGCTCCTCTCCAACTGGTGACCTCTCTCCACCCGTCAGTGACCACCTGTGCTTGGCATACCTCGTGGTAAAACTCACCCGACTCCACACTCTCCATAGTACTGTGGCCTGGGTAAGGGTCTGGGGGGCAGCCTGCCACTGCCTGCAGGGGCCAATGTCCTGGGCAGTTTTAGCAGCTCAGTGCTAGGCACGGGTGGAAAACATCTGGCTGTTCACTGAGGATGCTCTTAGCTTCTTCTGGAAAGCCTTCCAGGTAGCTGTGCCTGGGGAAGAGGTGCAGAGCTGCCCATGCCCTGCATGGCCTCTAAGCTTCCCTCAGTACTTCCCCACTGTGTGAGGGTACGAGTTCTCTCCCTGTCAACCTTCCCTAGTATTCTAACCCAGTGGCTGCTCAGATGGAGTTTCTCCCCATTTCCAGCTTCATTTTTACACACAGTCTGCTGTAAGGGAAAGAAGTGGAAGAAACACCAAGCCTACGGACCGTGAAAAGCCTGTGAGCTAAACACTGGGGAAAACCCACTGTAAATGAGTCATCCTGTGCATAGACTCTCAACCACTTACTCTTCAGAGGGCAGGAGGGCGAGGGCATGTCTTAGTCAATCAGCAGCAACTCTGCCTAGAAAGGGTACTCTGCCAACATGGGTCCACCCTGGACTTCTGAAAATGGATCCTGGCTGTAGTCAACAAAACCGGGGATGGAAACTAACACTTCTCCCTCTTTTGAAACAATACGAAGACATCAGCGAAAGGTTCTCACGCCCTATACGAAGTCACACTGTTAGGAAAAGGGCAGTACAGGCTTTCTGCCTTCCATGTGGCCCAGAGCCCGTGGCAGCTGCCTCCAGGGGCAGCACAAGATTCTAGCTCCCCAGTCTCAGGACAGGAGGTGGGGAGACCTCCCAGACTGCTCCCAAACCAAGGGCCTCTGTCAAATGACCCCACTCTCCAAAATGCCAGTGTGACAAAGTGCAGGCTGGGGCCTGATGGAGGCAGCCGCAGTGGAGACGGTCCCCCAACACCATGCATTTGTCCTGCTCTCCCATCCCTGATGCTGCCTGGTTTTGGCCTCTGAGTTGCAAGGATTCTTCTGTGTAGGGATCACGGCAAGAGCCAAAGATGTCTACTGCGCTGCCTCCCTGTTCCTTCCAGGTCGCCCCTCTCAGGGAGCAGCATGTCAGATGCATGCCCTTGGCTGGCCTGCACTGCACACTAGTCCACTGAGGTGGGCAGAATGGCTCCCAGCGGTGTCCAAGCCCACACCCCTGGAACCTACGAATAGGCTGTGTTACTTGGCAAGACGGACTGTGCAGGTGGGATTCGGTGACCCACCTTAAAATCGGGAAACGGTCTTGGATTCGCTGGGTGGGCCCAATGTAATCACGTGAGTCCCTAAAAGGAGAGGACTTTCTGCGGCTGGAGGCACAGGGGAGAGCAGAGAGCTTCCATGTGTGACAAGAACACAGCCACAGCTGCTGGCTCTGGAGATGAGCCAGGGATTCAGGGGCCTCTGGAACCTGAGGGGACCCCTGGTCAGGAGCCAGCCCCCCAGCCACACGCACTGAATTCCACGAACAACTTGAAGGGGCTGGCAGCAGATGCCCCACCAGGTGAGAGTCCATCCCAGTGAGAACTCGCCCTCCGAGTTTCCGAGCCGGCATGCTCAGCAGGAGCAGGGTGCATGTGGGAGCAGCCAGCTTCGCGTGTGATGAGGAGACAATGTGGAAGGTGTGGGTTGGAGGGAAGGTGCATCTCACAGGCACCAAGGTGCCGCAGTCAGAGGTAAGGGGCATCCTTGTCTTACTTATCCCCAAGGGGAAAAAATAATGGTTTCATAGGTGGTGAGGCACATCCTGATTCCAGAGACAGTAAACATGAAAAATGTGTGTCACATAACTGATTACTGGTAAACAGCTAGTGCAATGGGACAAATGGGATAACAGAGTTATGCCCACAGCAACTAATGCCACCATTTCAGAGCTTCTGTGACAGACATTCTTGCATTTAATCTTCACGATATAAGCTGGTATCATCTACATCCATCTCCTCCGTTTTATGGATGTGGAAACTGAGGCCAACACTCATTCAAGCCAGTGCATGGTGCAGTGAGAACTGGACCCTGGTTCTGTCTCCAGAGCCCGCACTGTTTTACTTCATGCTATGCTACCCCCACTGCGTTCCCAGAGCCCACTCTGTTTTACATCACACAGCGCTGCCCCCGGTACATGCCCAAGGCTGCAAGGGCCCAGCTGAGAGCGCAGTAGTCTCCCCGGGGTGAAGCCTCCAAGGGCTGCACAGCAGAGGGGAGGCTTGAGGAGATTCGTGGACATGCAGCCCTCGCCCACCAGGGGGGTCGCGGACACACAGCCCTCACCAACCAGGTGGATCATGGATGCGCAGCCCTCACCGACCAGGTGAGACGGCACTGGGGCCGGAGGCACATTCTTCCCAGGCACAGGCATTAGCAGGGACACGGGGGTCTGCAGGAACATCACCCAGGCTTGGGTTGGCTTCCCCCAGAAGCAGGCCCTGAGACAGGTTTGATGCTGACAGTTTCTTGGGTGGTGAGGGAAACCCCATTGGGAGAGTGCGGGGTTGGCCGCAAAGAGCCTGTTATCCGGCAGCTCCCAGGGCGGGTGGCTGCAGCCTCATGCCTGGGGACGCTCTGGGAGCCAGTACAGAACACAACCCCATGAGGACGGGTAGCTAAGGGGCCTAGGTATCTACCCACCAGCTCCCCTCAGACTCTGGGTGAGGCTGTTCCTGGGGGTGTCGGTCCCCAGCACTTCTGCCTGCTGCAGGGGGCAAAGCTGCCTCCAGGCCAATGACGTTGCCAGGAAGGACATGGGGGTATCTGCAGTTGGAAGTCACATACAGAAGTGGGAAAGATGGAGGCCCTGCTGGGCTGTTGCCTCCCTGTGTTCTGGGAACAGCTGTAGCATGGAGTGTGTCGGGTTGTGAGTGGTGTGGGGGAAATGGGAGGGGAGAGCAGAAAGTGTAGAGGGGAGGGCAGAGGGCTTAGAGGGGAAGCGGGAGGGGAGGGGAGGGTGTAGAGGGGAGGCTGGAGGGGAAGGGAGGGGAGGGCGTAGAGGGGAGTTGGGAGGGAGGAGGAGGGTATAGAGGGGAAGGGAGGGAAGAGGAGGGCACAGAGGGGAGGTGGGAGGGGAGGGCGTAGAGGGGAGGCGGGAGGGGAGGGTATAAAGGGGAGGCAGGACGGTGTAGAGGGGAGGTGGGAGGGGAGGGTGGAGGGCATAGAGGGGAGGTTGGAGGGGAGGGTGGAGTGCATAGAGGGGAGGCTGGAGGGGAGGGGAGGCTGGAGGGGAGGGGAGAGCATAGAGGGGAAGCAGGAGGGGAGGGTGTAAAGGGGAGGCAAGACAGTGTAGAGGGGAAGCGGGAGGGGAGGGTGGAGGGCATAGAGGGGAGGGTGGAGGGCATAGAGGGGAGGCAGGAGGGGAGGGGAGGGCGTAGAGAGGAAGCGGGAGGGGAGGCCAGAGGGCACAGAGGGGAGGTTGGAGGGCACACAGGGGAGGCACTAGGTGAGAGTGTAGAGGGGAGGTGGGAGGGGAGGGTGGAGGGTGCAGAGGCGAGGCAGGAGGGGAGGGTGTAGAGGGGAGGTGGGAGGGGAGGAGAGGGCATAGAGGGGAAGCAGGAGGGGAAGATGGAGGGCGTAGAGGGGAGGCAGGAGGGGAGGGGAGGGCGTAGAGGGGAAGTGGGAGGGGAGGGCGGAAGGTGTAGAGGGGAGGCAGGAGGGGAGGGCGGAGGGTATAGAGGGGAGGCGGGAGGGGAGGGTGGAGGGTGCAGAGGGGAGGTGGGAGGGGAGGGTGGAGGGTGTAGAGGGGAGGTAGGAGGGGAGGGTGGAGGGTGTAGAGGGGAATCAGGAGGGGAGGATGGAGAGCGTAGAGGGGAGGCTGGAGGGGAGGGTGGAGAGCGTAGAGGGGAGGCTGGAGGGGAGGGTCTAGAGGGGAAGCAGGAGAGGAGGATGGAGGGCACAGAGGGGAGGCGGGAGGGGAGGGTGGAGGGCACAGAGGGGCTGCTCCACAAGACTGGGCAGCCAATGGCGGGGTGGTACCTGGAAGGTGACCTCTGTGCTCCCATTCAAGCCACAGAAATTAAGCAACACAGACGGGCAGGTGGGGCAAACAGCACAACTAGCCTGTCTTGTGTCATCGGTATAAAATACAAGTAATAGGAGCCAATTTGTTTCTCTGTCTTTGGCCTGTGTGCTCCTACGGGTGGCTCCTACAGGTCCACAGTGACAGTCCTGTGAAACCAGTAATGCTCCGGCCACAGGGCGCAGGGTTATAATCTCATCCAAATCCCTTGGAATTGACAGAGACACTCTCTTCAGGGTTTTTGCAGTATGTGCCAATCACAAAAATCCTACCTGTCACAGCAAATTCTTATGAATAAAAGGGGATTTAAATCAACATCATAAACTAGTGACGTGTGTTCGTGTACCTTTAAAAGTCAGACCACGGAGAGGTGCTAACTCAAGAGAACACAAAAACAATCAGATATAAATGCAAAACCAAAGTTCTTAAGATAGATTTAAATATTTTAAAAAGGAATGATGATCGCAACAAACATTTACCGGGAGATACATTTCTTCTCTTGTTTAAATTCCCTTAAAATGTTTGAACACAGTATAGTCCCGTCTACTAGAGAATTACACATCACAAATTTTAATTTTGGTTCAATCTATAATGTGCTGTGCTCACATAACTATAGATCAACCTTGATAAAAAAAAAAGTCTTTGCAGAGAATGGGATGTGTTATTTACATCTCTAGCGGCAGCATGGATGGGGAAGGTAGCAATACCAGCTCAGGCCCCTCATGTGGAATCGACAGTGACTGGTGATTCAAAGCCGGCTTCCTCGGATGCTTTTAACAGACTTTCGCTTCTTTCAGAGGGACCAACGGGTTTGCACTGCGTTGTATTTACAAGAGTCATAGTCAGGACACGGAGCCATTTGCGAATGATTAAAGAAATGGGACGTGATCGAGGCAAACCACCTTTTGTGCAGTATTCCTTTTCTTGCTAATTTCATGGGACAATACCAGCTTTTTTTTTTTTTTTTTTTTCTTATTTTGCAAAGTGGCAGACTGCAAATTTTTGTACTGAACGGGCTCTCTGAGAGTTTTCTTCTTCTTTGAGTTTTCCTGTTCTCAATTCCCCTTATTCCCAAAGAGGAGAGATGAAAAAGAGATTCTCCTTCCTAGAGGCGGCCTCCAAGGCTACCTCTTATCAACAGCGGCTACCACTGCGGAACACAGGCCGCTCTCATAGTCATCACAGCCACTTATGAAGAATAAACGCATGACAGTTGCTGGAAAAATGAGAGAAATAAAGGCACCTTGCCTCACAATTTAACCTCATCATAAACTGATAATAAGTTTAGTATTTTCTTAGCCACTATACAAGGCACAGTCCCTAAACACTAATATTTTCCAGCATGTAGAGCTGGGCAACTCCATTGTACTTAATTTTATGTCCTCTTTCTCCTTGGTTCAGGAATAATATGTTGCCCAGTTTGAGGAAGCATCTCTGTTCTCTTTTCATTTATTTTTTTAAGTTTAACAAAAGGTAACATCCAATAGTTTTACCTTTTCTCCTAGGTCAAAAAATAACAGCTAAATTAATAATTAATAGAATAATTTCTAAAATAATAATTTCCTTTTTTTCTTGAGATGGGGTTTTGCTCTTGTGGCCCAGATTGGGGTGCAGTGGTGCGATCTTGGCTCACTGCAACCTCCGCCTCCCGGGTTCAAGTGATTCTCCTGCCTCAGCCTCCCGAGGAGCCGGGATTACAGGTGCCCGCCACCATGCCCGGCTAATGTTTGTATTTTTAGTAGAGATGGGGTTTCACCATGTTGGTCAGGCTGGTCTCAAACTTCTGGCCTCAAGTGATCCGCCCACCTTGGCCTCCCAAAGTGCTGGGATTACAGGTGTGAGCCACCACGCCCAGACAGCAATAATAGAATAATTTCTGAACACCGATCACGATAGCCAAGTAAGAGAGCTATAGAAAAGCTTAGCGGCCTAAAAGCTAGAATAGGAGAGGGATCTCTACGACAGGGGTTTCACCACTCTGTTTCCAAGCTTTGTGACTAGAGTATTCAGAAGGACGTTTCCTGGAAGGATTCAGAATATCAACACTTTGGATTTAACGGACTTACATTCTTGGGAAAGACTAGGAAGGATTTGGAAGATAAACTCAACCTCACCTTCACTGGCCGATAAATAAAGCCACTGAAATATGCTGTTTTGTTTCTGCAGAAGAGTCAGTGCCGGATGCTATGTGAGATGCTGACAACACCACTTAGAGGCTCGGGCTTTACCTGTGATGAAAAGAAAGGCCTTCGCCCTGGCCGGTTCAAAAGCGCTCCCCAGCAGCGCCGCCTCACAGACATACAGTCCGGTGTCTGCGGACGTCGGGTTGCTGATGGTGAGACGTCTTCCAAAGCTGTGGAGGCCACTGGTGATTCTCACTCCATTCCTCTTCCAGGTCACACTCAGGTCCTCCACAGGCCTGTGGGAACGAAAGGTGTTCATGACGACGACTGTGGCTCATGGAGGTGGCCATGGTCATCATCTCAGGCACGCGGCACAGGCTTGATGAAGCTAATTCTACCAGGGTACATGGCGGGTTGAACAATGGACACTGAAAAATCAATCCAGATACAACTCTACTCCCTCCCAGCACGCATCGACGATGCATTCTGCTCAAGGGCTATTGAGCAAGGATAGCTAATTGCCACAGCAATGGACCATAAGTGCTAATGATCCCGTTTGCTCAGGAAATGAACGTTTAAAATAAATACTACGAGGGGACACAACGACATGGAAGGCGGGATCATCCGAGCTTGATTCTGGAGCGACCGCTAAGGAGGCAGAGAACACCTTGGCTGACTACAGAGAAGAGCAATGAACTTTTTCCTCTGCCTCAACTCCTCCCTCTTCCCTAGAGAGTGTCTCAGAGGAGCCCCCCACTACCACCCAGAGCTACACTGAAAGCACCGCCCTGTTGCAGTGGGGGACTCTGGAAGATGTCAATGTGTCCATTTCCTTATCTACCCATACCTCGTATTCCTGGCCCATCTGGCCAAACAAGACCACTGTTGCTAGAATGTTGAACCTCATGCTCCAGTGTCTCCTTCTGTCATCGGCTTGTTACAGGTCATGTAATATTTACTGGGAGTTTCACAGGAGACGCGCCTCGTACCTGGCACTGGCTATACATTCCAAGGTGGTCTCACTGGATCCAGCCACCACACTTCTGTTGCCCGGGGGAACCACAATGGTGGGGGCCGTGGTTTCAGGTGTGCCAATATCTCCTGTGGCAGAGAAAAGAGAAATGTCCATGAAACTCTAAGTACAGGAGCTCCCCCCAACCCTTATCTGAGGGGGATACATTCCAACACCCCTGGGGATACCTCAAACCAAAGAAAGAACCAATCCCTACAGACACAAAATGTCCCTGATGCATGATGGCTCCACACAGGATTTTTCAACTTTATGATGGCACAAAGGCCACACACATTCAGTCCAGTCCTCGACTTAACAACGGAGCTACAAAAGCCCATTTATGACTTCCGATATTTTCAACTTCTGATGGATTTATGGGAACATAACCCCACCGTGCGTGGAAGGGCGTCTGTTCCAAGTTCCTCCCTCTGCATATATACCTGTCGTAAATGTGTAAATGAGGCACACTAAGGACTGACTACAACTAATAATGAACAGAACAATGACAACATAAGGTAATGAAAGTTACGCGAATGTGGTCCCTCCCTCTCTCTCAAAATATCTTACTGTGCTGTACTCTCCTGTTTTCGGACCATGGTTGACTGAGGGTAATGGAAACCACAGAAAGTGAAATGACAGCTAGAAAATGGGATGATCGGAGCATGACAAATGAAGACCATGGTCAGAGCCATGTTAATAGGAAACCCAAATCTCACGGCCCTACGTGAACCCCCATGAGAAGCTCTGGGGTGGGGTCACCATCCCTGGCCTTTCTCAGACCACATGAGCTGGGGTCCAAGCACAGCCAGTGTCCTCAGGCACAATCCACAGCCTGTCCTATAGGGCCATGGTTACTGGGCCTTACGCTACTGCTTCGTGTGTCGTGTGGCTAAGGGGCTTTATTTAAACTGTTTGGCATTTTCCAAAATGCTTGCTGGCTTTATTTTTCTTTTATTGATTTAAGACTTTGCTTACTGAGTTACCTAGTCTACCTGCTATTTCCAAATCTGTTCAATTCTACAAATATTTTGTGTATCAGCCACTATGTTAGGTACGGGTGTCATTGGAAAGCAGTGGGCATTCTTAGTCCTGTCCAAATGTGCTTCCTTGGAGCCAATATATTCAATTAACAAAGTGTTCAATCCCGTTACTGGAGTTTTAATCCCTTTTTCCTTTCTGAAAAGTAAATATCCTGAATCTATGTTTTTTGAGTATCAAACTATAAATAATTTAGCTCATACTTCTGGTGACAAGGAAGAAAAAAATAGGACATACTTTTGGCCGCTTTTCTCTAAAATACATTTAACATCAAAACTAAACTACCCGCAGTACACTTTACTACTGTTTATTTAGGGAAAATGAAGACCAATCCAACATTTTTAGAACAGGGATTGCAATAAAGGGCGGAGATGTAAGAGGCTGGAAATAAAAATAAAGGGAAATGACTGCAAATCCAAAATGCTTCATCTGGGCTTCATGCTGAAGGGAGTCGCCACCATTGTGAGCGGCGGAGGAAGATTCTGGCAACTGAAAGGTTCTAGCCTGCCGGGCTGGCGGTGGGGTGAGGGCCACTGAGAGAGAACAACGGGAGAGAGAGGACTGGCTTCTCATCAACACTGATTTCCCACAGTTCTGTGCTCTGGCTTGCACTGCCTAAGCAGTGTGTGATTTTTGTATTAAAGGTGCATGTGAATCCTCAAAGAAACACAGAAGCTTGATGCAGACAGAGTCAACTAATTAATGTTTTAAAACCTCTATGTTGATGGCATATGAGGCTGACTCTCACTCAGCCCTGGGTCCCTGGGGGGCTGAGGCAGCCTTCCCTGTCTCGAGACTCTCCAACTCTGTAGTGGACCCTCGAAGCTTCTCCAGACACCTTCCTGCTGGTGCCTTCCCTTTGTAAAATTGCCGAGATTCTTGGGCTGGTTATCAGATTTCTGAGGAGATGGCGGAGTCCAGATGCACTCACGATGGGGCAAAGGACATGAACGGAATGCCAATCAGACTAACGGCCTGCCTGTCACCTGTGAAAGTCGCTGATGAGAAACGACCAGAGAAGCTAATATTTGCAAATAGTTATGAGAAGTGAAGGGAGGCCGTGGCTAATGCCGAAAGGTCACTGAGCAGGGTGCTAATTTGGCATTAATCACTCCTCAGGCATGGTGGCCGATGAGGAAGTCTGAGCTCAGGGCTGGGGATGACGCCTGAGGAGGATGGTCCCTGGGCCACTGACTCCCTTCTCCCCAGACTGGTGGGGGCTCAGCTCCTGGCAGACCCCAAGGGGCTGTGCTATGGACAGATGAGCCCCAAGGCTGAGTTCACAGCCCCACAGGGCCAAGCGCCACAGGCACCACACACGCCCCTCCATCACAGGGTTCAGCCCCACCACAGGAAGAGGAAGCTGTCCCTCGTGTTGATTCACCTAGAGCCTTAAAAAAAGCAGTGGTGGCCGGGCACGGTGGCCCACGCCTGTCATCCCAGCACTTTGGGAGGCTGAGGCAGGCGGATCAGGAGGTCAGGAGATCGAGACCATCTTGGCCAACACGGTGAAACCCTGTCTCTACTAAAAATACAAAAAACAAATTAGTCGGGCATGGTGGCCCACGCCTGTAGTCCCAGCTACTTGGGAGACTGAAGCAGGAGAATCGCTGGAACCCGGGAGGCGGAGGTTGCAGTGATCTGAGATCGTACCACTGCACTCCAGCCTGGGCGACAGAGCAAGACTCCATCTCAAAATAATAATAATAACAACAACAAATAAATAAATAAAAAGCAATGGTAATACACACACAAGATCACTACCACAGCAAGGTCAAGGTTATGTAGGTCTTCTGATGGCAAAGCTATGCATTTTCTATTGAAACTGCACAAAAACATTTCAGTAGAATATTACGTAAGTGACCAGAATCCAGATATTCCAATAGCAAGGAGAGTGCTCATTATAATACATGATCCTGGTATATTTTCTTCCTTTACAAAAAATTGTTTTAAATTTCAATCAAATTCGTATGTGCACATAAATTAAAAAGAACAGTACAGAGAGGCTTAAAATGAAACAAAACCATACCCCCTCCCGCTAAGGCCGTCTCCCCTAAATCTGTTAGTGTTTTATCTTAGTTTTGAGTTCCATGTCTTTAAACTATAGGCATCTATTGCTATGTCTTGTTTTCAGCCAATCTGAGACATTATCTATTGACTTTCTGCTACAACAGATGAACTTTTAGCTCACACCACTTTACGATGATCTCAAACAGGATTTTTACTTCTTCTGTTATTTACCTGTGTTATATATATATATATATATATATGAATATATGTAAATATTTTAAAAAGACATATAGATATATATTTTTAAGTGATATAAAGATAGCTATAGAGATACATAGATATATATGTATATATTTTTAAAAGATATACATAGTGAAACCCCATGTCTACAAAAATACACACACACACACACACACATATGCAAATACATCTTTTTAAAAGGAAAGGCAATTAGAAATCCCAGGGGAAAAAAATTCTGTAGAAGAAAGAAATATAATCTCTCTATACTGTCTAGCTGTGCAGTAGATGATAGTCTTGACATAGTAAATATAATATAAACACTGTATGTTTTTTTCAACTTTAGAATTAATCTATAGTCTAAAATGCCAGATGTAATTCTGCCGAGGAAACAGAACGTAAATGTTTGGGGTTTTTTTAAATTTTGTTTTTGTTTTTTTTTTTGTTTTTTTTGAGACAGAGTCTCGCTCTGTGGCCCAGGCTGGAGTGCAGTGGCCGGATCACTGCAAGCTCCACCTCCCGGGTTTATGCCATTCTCCTGCCTCAGCCTCCCGAGTAGCTCGGACTACAGGCACCCGCCACCTCGCCCGGCTAGTTTTTTGTATTTTTTTAGTAGAGCCGGAGTTTCACTGTGTTAGCCAGGATGGTCTCGATCTCCTGACCTCGTGATCCGCCCATCTTGGCCTCCCAAAGTGCTGAGATTACAGGCTTGAGCCACCACACCTGGCCACGTAAATGTTTTTAACCTCATCGATATAAAACTACAGAAGACGGAGTGAGGTGGAAGAGCAGAAGAGAACTGAGGGTAAGGGTGGCTTCCCATTACACAATAGGGAGAGAAAAGCTACTGATTCCAGTAGCACAAGAAATAAAGAAGTGTGTGTGTGTGTGCATGCTCATGTATATACCTTAGAGTTATAATGGTAAACAACAAAAGGCCTACACATACTGTTTGGACTATATTTTGAGAAGGATGTGTGAAGACGCATGAGTTAAAAAGCTCATCTGTCACAGCGGGAGGTCAATAGGTAACGTCTACGATTGGTAAATGCAGAATTAGCAATAGACACATATTGTTAAGACATAGAGTTAAATATTAGCACAAAGGGCTAAATAGAGAAGAGCATGCCTCTGGTGCGAGAGTGGCGAAAACCGCTGCACTCTGTTTACAGCCTTTTGTACTGTTCTCTTTTATCCACATGAAGGCAATCTACCGAGTTCCCTTTAAACACAGACGTTCCCTCTCCTGTTCGGTGTGGACTCGTCACTCTAAGAGTCTCCTCCACTGCATTCTTGGGTAACACCCACTGTTCCCTGGACCTCACTGTCTCCTCCTTCTTGGCATATGTCCTCACTTAACTAGAGCGTCCTTAAATAACTTAAGAAAAGGTAAGTTTTCAAAGTTCTTGAAGTAAAGAATGATTTTTGGCCAGGCTTAGTGGCTTACATCTGTAATCCCAGCACTTTGGGAGGCCAAGGTGAGTGGCTAGTTTGAGATGAGCCTAGGCAATATGGCAAAATCCTGTCTCTATCCAAGAAAAAAAAAAATTAGCAGGTTTGGTGGCACATGTATGTAGTCCCAGCCACTCAGGAGGCTGAGGTGGGAGGATCACTTGAATTCAGGAGTTTGAGACCAGCCTGGGAAACACAGTGAAACCCCATGTCTACAAAAATAATTTTTTTATTAGCCAGGTTTGGTGGTCTGTGCCTGTGGTCCCATCTACTTGAGAGGCTGAGGTGGGAGGACTGCTTGAGCCCAGGAGGTTGAGGCTGCAGTGAGCTATGATCGTACCACTGCACTCCAGCCTGGGCAACAGAGCAAGACCCTGTCTCAAAAAAAAAAAAAATAAATAAAATAAAATGCGTCTAAGTGTGTGGGGGGGTTATAAATTGTGCTAGGTAATTGAAAGGCCATTTCACTCTAGACATGCACACTCATTAGCGTTAGTTCCTTCATAATTTTCTCCCCTCTGTTTTCTCTTTTTTCTTTCTAGGGCTCTTATTGGTTGGATTTTAGGACTCTGGATTGATTCAACATGCTTCTTACTTTTTTCCAATATTTTCCTTTTTTTAATTTTGGAAAGAGCACCTCACCTTTATCTTCTAACTTGTCTTTTGGATGTTTATTTCAGTAACTATATTGTAACTCTCAAGACTAACTTTTTGTCTTGTGTTCATTTTTCATTGCATCCTGTTCTTGTTTTGTAGGTGAAATACATTTCTAAATGTCTTGGAGGGTATAAATACTTTCTGAAGTTCCGTTTTGTGTTCTTCTGGGATCTTTTTTCTCCCTCTTTGTTAATTTGATATATCTTTTACAGGAAGGGCTTTCTTCAAATGATCCCTGTGTCCTTTCACACATATGAATGAACCAGGAGATGTCAACTGACGACTTCACGTTAATAAAGTGAAACACTCACAACTATTCTGAAGGGACCCCAAATCCCAAAATGTGGACGCCTTTTCTCTGGGGCCATTCATTATCTATATAGACTTCTGTTTGTTCATCTACCTTTTTATTCTAGCTTAAGTATTCTGCTTACAGTTTGAGGGGTAACAAGTAGACTGTTTTTGTTTGTTTTTGAGACAGAGTCACACTTTGTCACCCAGGCTGGAGTGCAGTAGCACAATCTCAGCTCACTTTGACCTCCGCCTCCCAAGCTCAAGCAATTCTCCTGCCTCAGCCTCCTGAGTAGCTGGGATTATAACATAGACTGTTCTTTATACAAACTACCAATGGTTCCCCCTGCTTCTAGCTCTCTGTCATAACCAGCCCCTCCATGACCAAGTCTGCCCCAAGTGTCCCCAGGCTGAGGCCCTCTCCCCAGGTGGTTGTGATGCCGCCCTCTGAGATCCTCTTTCTGGGTGTTTGTTCTCATCCTTCTTTGGTACTGGCTCCTCTTCCTTTCTTTTTGTCATTGTGGACGTAAGTCTCTTCCTCTTTTACTGCTTTTGAGTGGGTTTTTTGCTCCTTTTGTAAGCAAGAGGAAGTCAACGGATGACTTTGCCATTTTTTGCCTGCCATGATACCTTTCTACCAAAAGGTTTCCCAAGTTGAGTTTTTAGAAGATGCAAAGAATATCTAAGTATTTTAAAAAGAATGAAACCACTTCTTTATTTCTGTTATTTGCATATCTGAGATAAAATAAACACTCATCAAATACTCAATGAT
Source organism: Theropithecus gelada (assembly GCF_003255815.1). Classification (NCBI taxonomy): domain Eukaryota; kingdom Metazoa; phylum Chordata; class Mammalia; order Primates; family Cercopithecidae; genus Theropithecus; species Theropithecus gelada. The sequence continues at coordinate 53,222,569 of NC_037670.1, read as the reverse complement.
TAATTTATCATAGATATTCTAAAATAGCCACCGCTATTATTACTTTCCGCTTCAACGTCCTACATTAACAAAATGCCACATACCAATGAATAAAGCCTCAGTTCCAATAACGAAAACAAAAGTAGAGAAAGGAATTCTATTTTGCCAAGCTGCCATGTAGCCACGAAACAGCTTGGTAAATGATTTACACATGTTGGCCATTTAATATAATGACAACCCAGTAAGATAACGATTGTTATCCCCCTTTTACAGATGAGAAAATCGAGGCCCTAAGTCACATGGTTTCATGTGATAGAGAAAAGCTTTAAATCATGGAATGTCTTCATCCAGAGTTGATAATCTTTCTTTTACATAATGCTGCCTCCTCCTAACAAAAACACTGGTTGTACTCTGTTAAGCAAAAATTAAATGAACTAGAACACTCCTTCCCTCAAGCATTTCCTTAATTGAGACTTTACAGCAGCGATCTCAACTGAACGTTTCCCAGGCTGGTCTTAGGTGGCTGGAGGTGAAGACACTGAATCAAAAGAGGATTTCTGCAGAAGTCAGCAACCAACGGGCGCCAGGTAGCTTCACAGGCAGAAAGGCAAACACTTCAGATGACGCCTCTTTGTAGTTACAGGAATAAAGAACATGTAGCAGAGGGAAACGAAGACTAATCCTAGTCAATTTCCCCCACATGAACCTCTTTACTCACAGAAGAGGCTGAGGAAAGAGAAGCTGTCTAGGTCGCATTTAATTAAAAAGTACATTTAAAGAACATCAAGTCTCTGAAACAGAAAAAAAAATAAAGTTCAAAGTTAACCCGAACTGCTAAGCTGTGGAATTACTGCAGATAAAATTGGATGAATGGAGAACACCCCGTTCTGTGGCAGCCCACACCGTGCTCCAGGTTGGGGAGCAGGCGAATGAGAGACAGACAGCAGGTCACAGAGCCTCGGTGCTAGGAACGCAACCAGGAGGCAGGGGTGGGGTGGGGGAATGAACCCTGCCCTGAAGGAGGAGAGGAAAGGGAGCAGCCCTGTGGGCAGCTGGGCACACAGCTCTCCAGGCAGCCAGAACAGAAAATGCAAGACCCCCTTGATGCACAATGGGGGAGAAGGGGGGAGGAGGAAGAAGGGGAGAAGGGAAGAAGAGGGGAGGAGGAGGGAAGGGAGGAAAGGGGAGGGGAGGGGAGGGAGAGGAGGGAATGGTAGGAAGGAAGGGGGGAAGGGAAGGGAGGGGGGGAAGGGAAGGGAGGGAAGGGGAAGAAAGGAAGAGGGGGAAGGGAAGGGAGGGAAGGGGAAGGAAGAGGGAAGAGGGGAAAGGGAGGAGGGGAGGAGAGGGGGAGGATGAGAAGGGGGAGGAGGAGGAGGGAGAAGGGGAGGAGGAGGGGGAGGGGGATGGGGGAAGAAGGGGA